>NC_081519.1:7237368-7484868 GCF_030273125.1 Centropristis striata | reverse complement strand
GAGGCTGAACCGGGAGACCGGCAGGCGGCTCCGGCTGCCCCTTGCTCAGGCCGAACAGCCACGACATTTTAACGGTAATAAATAAAGCACAGTTTGGCCGGTTTCTGTGAGGAGTAAGAGGAGGCAGCTGCTACAGACCTGTCACTGCACTTCCTATACACGCGTGTCATGCCGTAATACTCTGCGCATGTGCAGCAGAGACAGCGGGTTTGTTTGAAGAACTGCAAAGACAATTGGCTGGTAATAAGTACTCTTTCTCCTGATTGGCTGTCCCAGAAACTGACTCCAGTAGAGGTCATTCATGTAGTCCCACCTAAAATTTATACGGCATCCTCAGAGGGTCAAAATACACAGCATTTAGAGGAAAGGACAGGGTTTTCTTTTGGTTGCATCAGTCTGGTTCTGGTTTGATTAAGTCAAAGGTCATTGACTTTAGTGCTGGTGACCAACTGCCCTCTCCTTTTATTCCTGCTCCCTGCACAATCTATATAAAAGTTTAGAATTAAAATAAACATCTCCATGATAATAATGCTATCAGTCAAATCCATGTTGAAGTTTTGTTATTTTGCATTTTGTCTTTTATTCCACAAATGCCACTAAAATCACTTTTATAGTAATATTCAGAGATTAAACAACAGTGACATACATATAATGATAAAACAAATCACAGATTGATCCGTTTCATTCTGAAGAGTCCACTTTTTCAAAACCAACATGGCTCCATTCAATATTTAGTTTTAATTCAAACTTCTCACCTTTCTCTGACATGATTCACTCATTTGATGATTCAAATGAACGCCTCTGACTGCAGTAAATGAAGAAGAATCTAATATCTGTGTCTTCTGATTAGTCTAAAAATCTGAATTTTACAGAGAAATGTGTGGCTTTGTGGAGTTCATTTTATCTTTTGGGGAAATTCTCCTTCTTTGTCTACTCAACATGGTCAGAATTTCAAATAACTTCACCTTAAAGCTAAAACATTGCTGCTTTATGACACCTAAAAAAATGAAAACTTTCATTATAGCCCCCTAAAAGGTCTAATCTTTTTGTCTCTCTCATAGAAATGTTAAGTTTCTCTATTGTCTTTTTTGCTGAACATATTTGCTGTAACCCGTAAAGGAAGACATTAGTGTGATGTGTGCTTTGTCTCTCATTGTATTGTGGAGCATTTATCAGGAATAAATGTTGGGCTGGAGGAATGCTTAGACTTAGGCTGACTTGTTAGTGCTCCTCACAAATCACCGTTTGATTGAATAAAGATAATTGTGTCCTCGTGTTTCTTATTCTTTGATGCTGTGCATAGTGTGGACGGTCATGGCTACAACAGAAGAACATTTGTCAACATGAAAGCTACAAATGACTAGTCCAGAATAACAAATCTCTCACAATCACACACAGAAAATGTTAAATAGAATGAAGACAGGACGACAAAATACGTATCAAAATGTTTAATGAACTAAACATTCAGAGGAAAACTTCATCACAAGAAATGGCAAAATATATTTACACAGAGACATGAAAAGCTTTGAGGTCACACTTCTTCCCAACCTTCAAAAAAACCCTTACAATCAGCATCAAATCATAATTTAACAAAAGGTTGCATGTAATGCAAACAGAAGGAGGTTTGTGGAAATTGACAATCACATCCTCTATGACGCTTTTGGAGGTAATCAGGACGCTGTAGTGGAATAATTTGACACTGTAGCTGGGAAAGTGTTGGACTGAATTCAGTGAATGGAGAAGAAGCTGTTTGTGGACTAACAATTGCTACGTTTTTTAATGTCAGCTGCCGTCTTGGATTATGATTGTGATGATTTAAGAGTGCACCATTTCAACATATCCTCAATCTACCGAAACGAGTCACCTGACAACAATTTACAAGAGCATTTAGGAGCAAACATTGTCAGCAATGACTTTAACAGCAGTAAAAGGCATAAATGTTTTAAATCTACTTTTTAATGAGAGCACTGCTTTTGGACAACAAAATCACAGCATGGCTGCAGGGTGGCATAGTGAGTGGAGAAACTGTCCTTCAAGGACGAGGATCAAGGCACTGCAACAGTAATCATCCATCCTGCTGGAGTGTCCTTGAGCAAGATATCACATCTCCTTCTATGTCAGGGACATAGCTCTGTTGGCAACTTAAAATCTACCAAACAAGGAGATTTTAGCACTGCGCAGCCCTGGTAAAATGATCAATAAAGAACAAAAATATCTAACTAAATGAATCTTGTGTGAGGAATATTTTGAGGTGAAAGCAGAGAGGTGAGTGTGCACCTGACTGAACATCTCCACAATCCAAGACGGCCGCTCTTTAAACCACATAACAGCTGGAAGTCTGTAACTGCACCCAGTCCTTTACTGCAGCACCACAACCCGAGAGAAGACACCAGCGGGCTCTTTGCCGTCACCCAGCGCCGCTCTCAAGCCTTCATGTTGCCGAGCCCGCGCCAGCTTCGTGAGCGAGAGGAACGTGCGAGGCTCTGTGATGGCCAGGTCGCTCAACATGTGTCGGTTGAGCTCAACGCTGGTCTGTACAGAGGGAGAGAGGGAATATGTCACATACAGAGAGAATACAGAAGGAGGAGTGGTGCAGCGCTGTAACATTCAGCCAAACTCACCTTGTTGAGGTTGTGAATAAGGGCGGGGTACTTCATGCCGTGCTCTCGTGATGCTGCTGCAATGCGTGAGATCCAGAGCTGAAGAAATCAGAGCACAACAAATACAATAAATTATTACATTTACATTTAGTCATTTAGCAGACGCTTTTATCCAAAGCGACTTACAGGAAGAGTAAAAAGCAAACAATCAAGGTATAGTGCAATAAGAGCTATTAGTGCTAGTCACAATTCTTTGAGGAGTAGACTTATCATGTGGTCTAGGAGAGAAGATGCTCTCTGAAGAGCTGAAGGTCTTCAGGAGTTTTTTTAAAGGTAGAGAGGGACGCCCCTGCTCTGGTAGGAACTGGTAGTGTGTTCCATTCCAAATTATATTATTGATCAATTAAATACAAAATTATTATTTGCAAGAAGTCATTACCCTTATACTGATGTCAATGAATACACCCTTCTGCAACTAGGACTGGAAGGACAGCTTGATTTAAATAAGTGGTCGTACAGACTGGAGGCGTCTGGAGGACTACCAACCTTTCAGACATGTGACCCCTAAAATCACTCATCACTGACTTCTCTATCTTTATGTGGATATGAGTGATTAAGTTCAACCACACAGTCATTTTTCCTTCATATATCATTTCATTTGACTGATTTTTAAAGCCCATAGGAGGTGCAAATGTCCAGTATTTTGCAAGAAAAAAAAACTATCACTAGGGATGCACGATACACTATTCATATTTGATAATCTGCAAAATACCTGCTTTTAATGGCTCATACCAATCAGATAACTGATTATTTCAACTTTTTTGTATCGTAAAAAGAAATTCATAACCTGTAGTTAATGCACACCTAAGAGTAATAAATCTAAGATGTGGTGAGCAAAGATTTCTGATTTCATAATCCATAGCTCTGACATAACCAAACTAACTAACTAACTGGGGCGGCTGTAGCTCAGATGGGAGAGCAGTCACCCACTGATCCCTGGTCATGGCAGTCTACATGCCAAAAGTACCGATATACATCAGGCATCTTTAAGAAGAAAGAAATACACAAGAAATATGTGGTTTCTTTTAGCATCTTGGGAGCCTAGAACACCTGACTATTACTAGTCTTTGATATGTTTTAGTCGAACCCTTGCAAAGCAGTATTGATAATAATAATAATAAAACATTTTAATTGTAAAGCACTTTTCATTGTTAAAAGCAATCCCAAGGTGCTACAGAGTGCATCAAGAATAGAATATTGATTGGATTTTCCAGGTGAAATGAAATCAACTGAAGAGCCTGATAACTGCCGACTGTCTACAGCATGCACTGCTTTAAGATGAGATCAGATAAGACTTGATTTATCCTTCAGTGAGGAAATTCAGTTGTCACAGCAGCTTAGGATACAGACGGGGGAGTTACAAAGATATATAAAAATTTAAAAAAAAAAAACATCATATACATACATAAATATACTTAAAATACTTACATCGGTGCTATCAGGCTGTCTGATTCTTCAATAATGTACAGAAGAGCTAACAGATTAACTGAATTTCCCCTCTGGGATAAATAAAGTCATTTTGATTTGATTGATTGAACAATATTATTAATATTGCACATAGGGTTTTTCCTGAGTATTAATATTATTATTGAACATGCAATGTACCCAGCATTCCCAAACGCTTGTAACGTTGTTGATAAAGGTTGTTTGGGTCACACAGCAGTAAGAAGCTTTTTAGAGGAAATTACACTTTACATTTCTCTGATACATTTCAGACTATAGCCTGTGCACATGTTTGCAGTTGTAGTGGACATCTGTATTTGAGTATTGATTATCTCACCGTCCTCATGTTGCGTTTCTTGAGCATCCGAGCTTTAGTGGCGTAGACGAAAGCTCTCCTGACCGCCTTCACAGCCAGACGGTAGCAGCGGTTCTTTCTGCCTCTGAAGTGCTGTTGGAAGAACAGACAGGAAGGATGACTTAGAATAAATGACTGTCATTATTTATGCTGTTGATTGGATTTAAATGATGAAGCATCGTTCTAACCGGAACAAACAGCATGGGTCATCACTACAGAGCAGGAAACTATAGCAAATGACTCACTGGTGTTGTAGTTTGAACAATTCGCAGTTTATCTACCACACAGATTACAACATGTCAGATATCACAACATTTTTAAAGCGTGGAACAGCTTAGCTCCTTCTTCAGGAAATAGCCGCATCCTTACCCTTGCATGTTTGAGAACTTCTTGGACTTTCCAGTATCTGTCAGGTCCCCGGTTTCTAATCCAACAAGATAACGTCAGGAATACCATGGCTGTTCGTCGGGTAGTCTACCTCCCCGCAGTCGTCCCTTTAACAATAAGGAAATATTATTTAAGTGACCTTAGCACAGCTCCACTAGTGGGTTATATGAGCTCAGTTCCACACGCTGTGGCTACATCTGACAAGCGCACTGGGTTCGTTCGATTTGGACACCTGGATAGCGCGATTGAATGTGTTCTCTGCTCCGCCCAGGCTTCCTGACTTTGAAGAAAGGCAATAAATAGTCATCGTCATAATTGAAACAAATTCATCATTCCTACGAACGACAATGGGTAGACAAATGTGGAGAAAAACTGTCATAAGTGGGCAAAACAGACCACAAACATGTACGCATTAATTTCGTCACACTGTTAAAATAATCGCCTAAATATTTTTTTTGTCAAAATTGTTCTTTTTTTTTTTGCCTAAATCATCTCCTCATGACGCCGGCCACCTATGGTAAAATCGCCTACATCCTCAGTTGATCAGGTCATGTGATTTTACCCCTTTAAGATAATGGCGCATGTCAAGTGTGTGACTTAAGCGGATTTATTATGCCTAAATCAAAATAAAATTGACTGACTAAGGGCCATTTTTTGAACATGGCTTTGTGACTTATGGTAACACTTTATTTTGAAGGTGTCTTCAAAAGAGTGACATGAGCGTGTCATAAACATGACATGGGACGTGTCATCCTTTGTTACATCCCTTTTGAGTGAAATTATAAATAAATATCATATGTTACACTTTTGGTGAAGTGTTTTGTGTTTCCTGCAAAACTTGAAAAAATGAGTTAGGCGACGGTGTACGCCATAGACATATATACATGTATAACAATATAATAATAATAATAATAATAATAATAATAATAATAATAATAATAATAATAATAATATATGTATAACATGTATATATGTCTATGGTGTACGCATTCGGTTTGTAAAAGGCATACGCCGGTTACTAAAACGCGCGCTCCCGCTGTATCTGTGACGCAGCCGTTGCGGTGCATGCCGGGATAGCAGCGGTGGAGGTCAGAGGAACTCCAACATGTCGGTTGCTGGTTTCACGTCCTTGAGCCGCTGTGGAGTTTTGGCGTTCCGCTGCCCCGCAGGACTGGTGGTATGTTGACAAATCATTGTTCTCGATACACACTTTCAATAATTTTCTATTGTCAGTTACAGTTTCTGTCATCTGTTTGTTCGTAGAGCGTTATAACGCATAACGCAGTTCATATTGACAGCTTAGGGCTCCATCTATGGTCTGGAGCTCCTCTTACGTAGTCCAGCTACTAGCTAACAAGCTAACTAAACTTTCACTGTCAGATATAGTTAAACTAACTCTGCGACAACTTTTTAATATTGTTAATGTGTTCTTTATTAGCTGATGTGTGTTAAACCTTGAATATAGACGATTAAAACGCACTTAACCACCCAACGTGGCAGGAAACGACTTAAACCAACTTGTAAACATTGTTCAGCTAAATATAGCAACGTTAGCTAATACAGTTAGAGCTAATTATAAATAAAACGTTTGATCCATTTCATGCACCGGATTCAGTCAAAACAAAGTGTGTCAATTTATAATTTAAGCCTGTATAATAGTAAATCTATTTCTAGTGAATCACGAGTTATGGCTGCTTTGAATAAACTGGGATATTTTGGGTAATTTGGATTTTTTTCTGTGCTTTAACTAACTACAACAAAAAAGCTCTTTGAAGACAGATGTGGGAGTTAGAGCTGCAATTATTGCTCAACACATTGATTTTGCATTAAAAAATAATTGTAATAGCTGCCAACTATTTTGATAAACGATTCCTTGCAGAAGTTGCAGAAAATGCTGTCCTTTAAGCCTCTTATATATGGAGATTTTCTGCTCTTTAAAATAATAATAATACACTCTCAAAACATTTAAAGACATTACCTTGAAGTCCTACGAACTGGGATGGACCTTTTTTTTATATTTTCTGGCATTTCATGAACCAGACAATTAATCCAGTGAATTTTCAGCAGCTCAATCAATGATGAAAGTATTTGTTAGTTGTAGCTCTTTTCAGAATGTGAATTTATTAATGTTAAGTCACTCTATTTAGACGCATAAGAGTAAAGATATTCAAAGAAGCCATTAGAACATTATCATACTGTACGCACATTTTGTTAGCCAAGGTATAAAGTAGTGAGTAATGAAAACAGCCATAATAATAATGTATTTTCTCTCCTTGTTTCTGCTGTCAGGCGGTGCGGTATGCCCAAACAGCGGCGGCAACAGCAGTTCAACCCAGAGTAAAAAAGTTCCAGGTGTACAGATGGGACCCAGACACTCCAGGAGACAAGCCTCGCATGCAGACTTATGACATTGACCTCAACACGTAGGTTTTACAGTGTTCCCTCTGCCATGAGGAAGCCCAGTACTGTATTAATCTGTGTTCTCACTCATTAGCTACTTAACCCATTGAGGCCTAAAACGCCTGTAAAACCTCTGGGCGATTTTAAAATAAGCCCCTAAAACCTGAAGTTTTTCTGTAAATTCAACAGAAGTTTCAACTCTTCTACTAAATAATAGATTTTTCAGCCTCTGTAGCAGATAGAAATGAAATTAAAAAAGTATTTGAGAGCTTATACAAATACTACAAAACGACGTATCCGCTTTCCAGGCTTCAATGGGTTAAACCTTGTAAGTGACAACAAGTTGTCCAAATATCCTTATATGATGATGAAGTGAAGCTGAATTATTTTCTATATTAAGACACCTTTAAGGGCATTTTTACATTTATTCCATGGGCACTTATTAAACAGTGGTGAGGTATGAGTTGAAAAGGAATTAACACCTGGCATCAAGTCAGAAACAACACGGTCTATAGATTTGTAACTTTTATTAGTCCTCCACGGTGTGGAGGCCTCTGACTCTAAAGACTGTCTGAACAAAACTCTGCTTATCTCTTATAATTGATTGCTGGACAATCTGACCCGTACCTGATCACGTTCACCTGCACTGATGGAGGTTATCTCTTACGTGTAAACAGAGGGCATTATTAACGAAGCCTTCAGGTAGAATTAACTCAGGCAGCTCTGACAGCCTGGCATATTTCCAATCCTCTTCTGTCATCTGTTCTCTAATCAGCTTAAGGAAACACTCAACTGACTCAAATAATAAGAAAAGAACTATAAAACCTGTTGAGGTTTTCTTGTTTGACAAGTCAAACACATCAGATATCTCCTCTTTTACACTTTCATGTCCTAACACTCTGGACTCACTGTCCTGTTTCTTTTTTCTTGTAGTTGTGGCCCAATGGTTCTCGATGCCCTGATCAAGATCAAAAATGAGATGGACTCCACTCTGACCTTCCGACGCTCCTGCAGAGAGGGTCAGTAACACGGACGTCAGAATAACTCATTTACAATTGTGTTATTCTTCAGTTGATAAAACAATCATTTAATGTGGCAAATAATAATTCTGTGTAATGAGTAGTAATAGTTGTAGATGTAGTAGCCTACATTTAGTCAGGATCATGTAGTTGGTTTGCTCTTGAGAAGTTTAAGAATACTCCTTTTTCTCATCAAAGAATTATGATCTACATTACTCTTCTTTTCCCGACTTAAATATCTGTTATAACACAAAAACAACAAATAAGTCATGTCCAGTGTTGTGATAGAAAAGGTTGTTTTTGTCTTCAGATTGTTTTAAAATTATATTAAAGCTTTATTTATTTTTGTTTAAATGCAGGTATTTGTGGATCCTGTGCAATGAATATTAATGGAGGAAACACACTCGCCTGTCTCAACAAGATTGACAGCAACCTCAGCAAGCCCACTAAGATTTACCCTCTGCCGCATATGTATGTGGTCAAAGACCTGGTACCTGTGAGTAAATATCCACCACATCTAACTGACATTAGAACCTGGTAAATTTTGTTTATATGCAACATGTTTTTAACACGTTTTTGATTTATATGGGGTAAAATATTGCACTGGCTAAAAGTGACATAGTACTGAATATTACAGTGATATCAGTTCCACAACTTTCCACTTCTTCATTGTTGATTTCGTCCTGGCCTTTTGTAAACCAAGTTTCTCAGACATAGATTAAGTTTGAGAAGCATTGGCACAAAATGTTCCTTTTTTTGCATTTTCAGATGCTTTTATTCTGACATTTGAATGTCGACTGAATTGTACAATCATGTTTGCAGGACATGAGTAACTTTTACGCCCAGTACAAGTCTATTGAGCCCTACTTGAAGAAGAAGGACGAGACAAATGAAGGGAAGGAGCAGTACCTGCAGACTGTGGAGGACAGACAGAAACTGGTACACTGCTGTTTTTACGTTGGTCAGACATTGATGTTTTCCAGTGCTCTCAAAAGTCCCATGAAAATGAAGTAGTGTTCCTTGCTTGTGTCCCTGTGTAGGACGGGCTGTACGAATGTATCCTGTGCGCCTGCTGCAGTACGAGCTGCCCCAGCTACTGGTGGAACGGAGACAAATACCTCGGGCCTGCTGTGCTGATGCAGGTGTGTGTCAGAGCATGTAAACACTTAGACTGCATCCACAATAGTATATTTTTATATGTATTATATATCTATATATACACTACTGGTCAAAAGTTTTAAAACACACCAACTTTTCCAGAATTTAATTGAAAATGATGCAGTTTAATGTCTCAGTCTACTCTGAAATTAATGCACATTTAAAATTCTTTATTGAGCATGATAGTGTTTTGAAAATAAAAAAAAGATTCAAAATCACATTTTATGTTGAACTAAAGGACTAAAAAAAGACACAAAATGACAAAAAAAGACACGAAAAGGCACAAAATGACTTACAAAGACATGAAAAGAATTCAAAAATGGACAAAATAGCCCAAGACTCCATAGAGTTAAGTTGTTAACCCATTTCTTGTTCCCTGAAAAAAGGCCTACTTGCATAATTCTGAAATGTACGTTATTTTTCAGTTTTGGTTAAGCTTACCTTTTTTTATTTACCTCTGGCAGTTCACCACTTACCTTCGTACCCTTTCAAGCTGTTCATTTGACTTGAACTGCTTGAATTTCAATTAAAAAATTGGGGTGTTCTAAAACTTTTGACCGCTAGTGTGTGTGTATATATATATATATATATATATGTATTTTTATTTTTATTTTTTTTTAAATTAACAGTCTCTGCTTACAGGAGCATTGCCATTGTTTTATAAATAATCTCTGTCTATTCTCACATGCCTCCATGTAGGGCTGATAATGCTGCTGGACACACGAATTTGTTGCATTAAACTTAATTAAGTAGCATTATAAAATGCAGAATGTAACTGCACAATTGCTAATGGCATGGCCAAGAAGCTCAGCAATGCCTCAAATTTGTGATTCATGTTGAATTAACCACTGGCAGTCAAGACTGATGTTTATTTTCTTCTGGAAAAAGGGTCACAGGATAGAGCTGTGACAGAACAGAACACATTGTGTCTGATAAGAACAAATCAGGAAGCGACCGTGGGTGTCTGTGTAATCATTTTTTAAAAGTCTCCATTTCCACCCCTACTGATTAAAACGCAGTCCTGGAATTTTTCAAAGTTAAACTGGGTCAGCACTGTTTTGAAAAGTCTCTAATTTAAGGGGTTTGAAAATACCGGGGTAGTGTGGATGTTTATTGTACTAAAAAAGTTATGCTTCTCCAAACGAGTAGCCTTTCAAGATCACTGATTACAATTTTGAATCTGCTTTAAAAAATAAAAAGCCACACAGAAAAATATACAGTTAAACCAAACAAAAATACCTCATTGGCTGCATGCTGTACAAAGGGAATTATCTCTCATTTTTATTCTTTGGGTGAATGTGAATCTTCAAGATCATAGTAACAAACAATTTAACCTTTTACCGAAGAACCATTGTTTGTGCTTACCGCTTACTGATAACGCTGCTTGGAGTCCTATGCATGAGAGAGCAGCCTTATTACAAAAATAAAAGCACTAACGTATATCAAATAAAAGAACATTTAAATCACAAATGCTATTTAGATTAATTATCAATCATAACATAGGTCTTAAAGAAAAGGAAACAAATAATACAAATTCTGTGTCAATATGCTAACAATTACATGAAGGGTTTAAGGTTACTTCCTGCTGTCTCCCAGGCGTATCGTTGGATGATTGACTCACGAGACGAGTTCACAGAGGAGCGTCTGTCCAAGCTGCAGGATCCTTTCTCCCTCTACCGCTGCCACACTATCATGAACTGCACCAAGACCTGCCCCAAGGTAACCTGTCGCCACACATGCACACCACAGCTTGAATACGTCTCATATTCTCACTGCTCTTACCTCGTCTGTCTGGTCTTCTTTTTAGGGCCTGAACCCTGGAAAAGCAATAGCTGAGATCAAGAAGATGATGGCCACATACAAGGAGAAGAAGGCGGCTGCTGCTGTCTGAAACCTCAGTTGTCCTCTTGTCCAACTTTTCCCTCCATCATAAAATTATATATTGATTAAAGTAATGCTTTTTGAGGTTTGAATGATCAGTGCACCAGTCAGCTCCACCACCACCACCACACTGCAGACTGACATCAGCTGTCATAGGGGAGTGAGTGTGTGTGTGTGTGTGTGTGGTTGGAAGACTTGGTGTTACACAAACGCACATTGTACAGTATGAATGCACGAGAGAGTGTGTGCGTGTCTGAGTCTTACATGTACCATGACAGAAGTATTTATCTTCAGCTACTGTATGTATGTCTGTGCCCTTGGGAGATGCCATGCTGCATATTAAAGTAAAAAGGAGGCGTTTTCTTGTATTCAAACAGTTTTAGCTTGTTGCTTTTCAGCTTTGCCGGTTATTCACAGACATACAGTGTATATGTTCCCCCAGATCTTCCAACATACCAACAGCAGTCTTAGTTTTGATGGAAAATAAACCGTTGAAATGCCTGCAGCTGTTGTCATTATTCAATGTCACTACATTTACACCACACATCCACAGTGGTGGCCACTTCATGTCCTCCAGATGTCACTATTCTGCAGAGCCTCAAATGAGTGACATCAACAGCAGTTTCATCACTTACTGAGTTTAGTTAACTGTCATAAAGGCAGATTTTAAGTGTTGATGTTTATGTTCATTATACAGTGTTTCTCAGTGTTTTAGTTCAAGATGTGCATTCTCTTTAAGTGTTAATGTCTAATGTTACATAAATTGTAGATGTTGGTGTCTCACAGGTGATGCATCCACTTTGTCAAGAAGTGAAAGATCCATGTACCCTAGAGAGCGCTTTATTAGTATGTCTAACTACCATAGAGGTTTCCAAGAGGGCACTTTTGTTTCTTCAAACATGGGGGCACCAAGAGGTGCAATAATTGGGTTTATTCTAGTGCAATATTTATCCATCCATCCAATATATACATTCATGCTAGTGCAATAATACTCATATTTTAATGCAACACTTGTATTTATTCTATTGCAAAAATAATCTAATTCTAGTGTGACAATTATATTTATTCAAGTACAAAGACTACTCTTATTTTTGTACATTAAATTGATTTATTCGAGTGCAACAATTACTCTAAGTCTAGTGCAATAAATACTTGTATTCTAGTGCAAAAATTACATTTATTCTATTGCAACAAATACTCTTATTGTAGTGCAACAATTGCATATGTTCTACTGATCAAGAGTGGCGCTCCTAATTTCCTAATGTTTCATTCTGCATATTTGCTGCAGTATTTCAGTTAGTTTGCACATCTCCGCTCTTGATACAAACGGTGACATGTCGCCAGTTTACCTGCTCACCTAGCACCGGGCTCTTTAGCACCTTTGATCAGCTCATCGATACTTTTGATCCTGCAGCGTTACAGGATCTGAGGGGCAGCCGGACTCGGGGTTAGCCTGATCTTGTTGCGGGTCGGTGCTGGGACCGGGGGCTGGAGGCTGGGACTGGACGGGGAGGAGACTACAGATGCGGGGTGGTACAATGTGGCGCTGCGAGGTCCTCCTGCACTCAGAGGACGCATGAGAGCTGAGGAAAGTCGGAGCAAACTGAAGTCGGGTAAGAAACAATGAAAAAAAAAGAGTTGTGTTTGTTTATTAGGTTTTTGGTTTAGTTTTTAATTATTATTGTTATTATTATTATGCATGTGTGTGCTCTGATAGTTTAAAGAAGTTAACTTGAGTTGCATTTGTGCTGAGAAAAAAAAACTCAGGAGATGTGAGGTGATTGTGCACACATTGCATGCAGCTCTCTCTTTGTTTCAAAGACATTAAAGCATCCAAAGCGTTCATCAGCCCGCATAATGTACACCGAATAATTCTAGGATCATTTGCGTGTATGTTAATGGCTGTTGAGAGCTGACATGTGGTCCTGTGTTTTCACTGGAGAGAAGAAGGAGGAGGGACTCCACAGCTCTGCCTGCAGCAATGGCACTACAATGGAGAGAGGGTGCCAAGAGGGAAAACACACATACACACACACACACACACACACACTCACAGAGGCTGGGGGTCGATGAGGGCACATGGGAAGATGATTTTGAATTTTTTTGTTTATTTCTTTGTCATAGCTGCATAAGAACAAAAGGCGTAAAATAGATGACAACAGTGTATCTTCTGTTGCTGTCCTCAGAGAGTCTTACTAATGAGTGTCCGTGTGTATGTGTGTGTGTGTGTGTGTGTGTAGGTGGGGGGAGATGGGGGGGTCTGTAGCTGGGAAGGGAAGGACTCAATGGAGAGAGGGGGGGTTAATCGCTCCCAGATGTGTGCTGTGAAAACATATGGTTTCCGATAGCCACTGTGATGCACAAGAAGAATGTGTGTGTGTGTGTGTGTGTGTGTGTGTGTGTGTGTGTTGCTGGTACACAAACACGCGCAAACACACTGATTTATTGATACACATGCAGAACTTGTACAAACTGTGTTTCAATCATGTTTTCTGTCCAGTGTGGCCTCACAAAATGTCACAGAGAGAAAGAGAAGGGTCTGCTGTGTACAGTGTAAAAAGCACAAATTAACTGCTTCATGTTGTGTGTATGAAACAGCCTACAGTGCAGCAGTGGAGGAGGAGCGTTCATACTTTCCACAAAGTGGAAAAGTAGTTTAGTGAGTGTTACAGGAAGCTAAGGTAATGGCTTTTACTGTATGCATTCACAGTGGGACATACTGAAGTTCAGTGACAACTTAGCAAAAAAAGTCAAAGTCGGTGATGTTCGATGCTGTCAGTGTTCATGTTTTTTTGTCCACATGTCATTTTCACTCAAACTGAGAGGCTTCTGCTCGCTGGAGTGAAGAAGAAAGAGAAGAGGAGGAGGAGGGAGGGGGGAAGGGTTCGAGGAAATGACCAGCGAGGGCGACAGAAGGGAAATGAAGGATGTGGAGACAGACGACGAGAGAGGGAGGGATGAAGAAAACTCAGGGAGAGGGGTGGGGTTGAGGGGTCCTCTGTTTCTTTTCCTGGAATGCAGCTGCAAGACTGTCTGCTGCTGCAGCGAGGAAAAGTAGGAAAACAGAGAAATTGTTCTTAGGAAGACAGACGTGCCACATTCTTGCTGTCAGAGTTTTCTCCCCCTCTTTTTCTGGCTGTTTGGGGCCAGTGGAGAGGGGGAGGACGGGGGATGAGAGGGGGAAGAAGAAGGGCAGAGAGAGGGGAGAGCAGTGGGGGGTTGGAAAGGTGACGGAGGGCAGGGGGAAAGAGAGGAGAAGAGAGTTCAGGAGAGCAGAGGAATATCCAGCACTAAGCACTTTATTCCCCTCATGTTGCTCTGTTGTGATTGTTAATGCTCTCCTCATCTCCCCTCCAGTGTTAAAGTCAGTCTACCTCTCAGAGCGACCATGAGAGTCCTCCTGCTCATCTGCATGCCAGGTAACTGCACCAACAGCCGCTGAAGCCGCTGAAACTTGCTTTCAAATCTTACATTTAAATATTCACCACCACATGTGCAACCATCAAAGATAAAGGAATTATTTATTTTTTGCATTTTGCACAACTCTCTAATGTTTGTACGATAAATATGAGGCAACAGCTGGAGGCCCGTTAGCTTAGCTTAGCATAAAGACTGGAAACAAGGGGAAATAACTAGCCTGACTCTGTTCAAAGATAAACATAAATGCACCAACAAACTAATCCCTCAAGAGTTTACCGCTTCAATTTGTTTCTCATGAGACCAAAGAGGTTTGAAACAAACTAAAGTTGAATATTTACCTGGTTTGTTTTGCCTTGAAGCAGAATTAATAACACATCCTCTTGGAAATTGTAAAGTTGAATTTATAAGAAACTAGAAATTCGCTCGGAGAGCGCAGACCTCCTCCAAGGCTGTGGCCTATGTCACAATGTGAACCAAAGTAAAAATTAATCTGCGTATCCGCTTTGTAATTCGGCTATGCAACAATGTTTAATAGGATCTTCCCCGGCCCGTGCTATATCCTCCAACCCAGTTTTATAAAAAAACAGCCAGTAGTTTTTCTGTAATCCTGTTGACAAACAGACAAAAGCTGTGCTTCCACTGCGATGTTCCCGCTCTGCTTGACTCACTTTTGGTACCAGGTTATTTTCTCTATTTCTTTTTCCGCTGCGGATAGTATCTGCCGCATTCTCAGTTGTTGCAACCACATTAAACTAATAGACATCATCTTTAATGCAACACTTTCTTCATCTGCAACCAAACGGGATGACGACTGCACTTTGTCAATTATACGTTGCTGTGTATGTTGTAGGTTTGTGGGCTGTCTTCTTTAAAAATCCAGGGCAAGTGAACAAAAAAAATAGCAGTCGCTATTGATGGTAGTTTTACTATTTAAAAATGTCAGGTGTGCAGGATGTTCTGTGTCCCACTAATGACAGTTCTTTCTGACCAATCAGTGGTCTGCACTGTTTTAACTCCACCTTCTAGTGTCAGCAAAAAGTCCACTGATGAAAGCATTTACTTTTTTAAGAGTTCAGCATCTGTGTCAACATTCCCAGGAAAAATTAAAAGCAGCACAGAGTTAGTGACCGTTTCCATCACCCAGCAGTGATTGGTCTGTCACTGCGAGAAGGCGGAGCTAATCCAGCAGACCCACCTTTCAACCCACCTGTGTGTGAAGCAGTGTACCTCTGCTAGTGTTACCAGTTAACTGTTCCTAAGGCTGAAACATAAAGAAAAGAATGACTACAGATGATGAAACTTTAAGAACAAGTGACAGTGAGATCCGAAAATTCACCTACAGTTACTGCTTCTCACCAGAGGTGTTGCCAGCGAGAGCAAAATTGAGATAATTGAGAATGTAACTTTACAATAAAAAAACACAACTTGGCTCAATTCAATACACTCTTCTAACTACGCTAACTGTGGCTGCAGGTGGAAGTAATAGGATAATGATAAATGCAAAAAAGTATTATAACAATTGCTGCAAATGCCATTAATACTATATCCAGCTTACGTATGCTAACTTTAGCTAACAATAGCCGTCATAACTGGTCATATCAGCAACAACATGATATAGGTGCATTTTATGAACTTAAAATTAGAAAAATTTGCAAAACTTTAAAAAAAAAAAAAGTTTCATTAGAAAATGGAAAACATTTGAGAAAAGCATTACGTAGATAATGAATGTACTAGTAGTATTCAGAGTACTTGTCGTTACTTCCCCTCCTCTGTATGTCACTCATCACTTCATCTTTGTGATCACTTTATTGTTCTGAAATGTCAACAGTTCTGCTGCTCGCCCAGGCTCAGTACCAGGAACCATTTCCTTTTTTGGGTGAGTTCATTAAGAGAATATTGGCCTTGATTGTTCCAGCACAGCGTCGGTTTATATCACAGCGCTGCACATCTGCTCCCCATTTCTTGTTGTCTTCTGATGTGTCACCTCGCCTCGAGGAGCTCTCTCCTCTGTTATTTACCACCCGCATAGCAACTGTTGTCACAGCGTAAATAGCACTCTGACCACTCTGTATGTTATTATTTTTAAACATCTTGCATATGAAGTCATGCATTACACCCTCGCAAACTGCTTGTTTGTTCTCTTTTGGCATGCAGGTGGTTTATTTTATATGCTGCGGTGCTTTTTTGTTGTGTGTGTTCGGGGGGTACTGACTGTAATTACTTTCACAATGTTGATCTCATGAAACTCTTTTCTCTCCTGCTTACTTTATGGCTTCACAGAGGACTACGGGCCGGATTACTTTCCAGGTAAAGAATTTTCAGATTCATAGAAATGTCCCTTGATGCTGCTTTCACACAGTTAAACAGTGTACGTTATGAAAGCGATCCATCTCTTTCTTGTTTAGAGAATCCAGATTCTGAAAATCCAGACTCTCTTCCTGGAACCTACCAGCAGCAGGTTCGACTCCAGCCAGTGGTCCGTCCAGAAAAATCAGGTATATATGCTCCTCCTGCCGAGTCACGGTGTTTGAGAGTAGTTTGCATTGTGTCTCATTTGTAAATCTGTTTTCCATGTGAATATCAGACTCTGATTTGGAGACGGAGCCCACGGAGCCCGGCCCTCTTGGTAAGAAACGTTTGGCGAACGGCTGACAGATAATCACTTGTTTAGTTTGAGTGGAGACATTTATTTCTGTGTCTTTGGTTCCAGATTGCAGAGAGGAGCAGTATCCCTGCACCAGACTCTACTCTGTTCACCAGCCATGCAAGCAGTGCCTGAACAGCCTCTGCTTCTACAGGTACACACTCACATTACATTTAAACAAACACAGTCGTTTTATCTCTCAATTTTATCAGTCAAGACCTCTCTGAAGTTTGTAGAACAAACAAACTGTGAGTAACTTAAAACGCAGCCTTTCTCTGAACTATTGAAACTACTTCTACTGCATCTCCAAAAAGCACAAACTGTTTATCGAACTCCAAAACAGATCTTCTCCAAACAGCTTGCTCTTTCAAACAGAGAGTTGAGTATCTACCTAATCTACTGGTATACTTTCCTCATGGACAATGTATGAGTATTGGTCTACTCGAGGGAAAATATTATTGAGGTAATAAAGAACTTTTGAAACTTCAATGCATTACTATAATGCACTGCACTGTTTCACTACAGCAGGATTTTATATAATAGATTAATAGTTTAAAACAAGTTAATACAGTTTCCAGGCAAAAAAATGTCAGCGAATGCTGTTCCCAGACTCTTAAATATGGAGATTTCCTGCCGTTTTCTTGGACTGACAGTTCAAAACGTTTAAAGACATCACCTTGGACTTTAAGAAACTTTGAGCATTATTCACTATTTTTGACATTTTATGGGCCAAAGGCTTAATCAATTACTGAAGAAAAATAATTGGCAGATTAACAATAATAACAATAATTGTTAGTTACAGCCCCACTACAGTGTAGATGTAGAAGAACATGTTAGGAGAAACGCTACATTGTTGTTTGGTTTCTCTGCATATTCAGCGTAAGGATAATGATATTTCTTATTGTAAACAAATTCTATGAAAAGATTAAAACCAACAATCTGTTAGTCCATCTATTACCCAACTTCTCTTCTCTGCTTGGCGCTCTCAGCCTCAAAGCCCATTGTTTCTTCTGTGGCTGTAAATCTCTAAAGACAGGACACAAGTGTGTAGTTTCATTCTTAAAGGCTCAGTTATGTCCTGAAACAGCAGGGCATTGTAGTTCCTAGTAAACGTTAATTGAACCAGAGTAAATTATGTATTTGTTGGGGACTATTTTCAGCTGTGGAGTAATTCACATTTGGACTCTAGTGGGTGTTTTCAGCAGCAGAACGGAATCGTAATAAAGCAACATGTCAGCCTGTGTAACAGTCTCACTTATGTGTTTTAAGCATTTTATACAGTCTATGGTTTTAAGATAAATTAGGGTGTGGAAACAGATATTTATACTTTTTTAAAAATCAATTTATTGACTTTTTCTCATAAAACACTGAATATTGCTTGACATATTATTAAAGTTGAGTTTTGACTGATATAAGTGACCTTTTTCTTTTGTTTCCATCCAGTTTGCGACGGGTGTACGTCATCAACAAGGAGGTGTGTGTGAGGACTGTATGCCGACATGAAGAGCTGATCAGAGGTGCTTCAGTGTATTCTGTACTTGTGTTTTTTCTGTTTGCATATTGAGATTTCTTATTTTAACCCTGTGTCTCTGTGATTTCAGCGGACATGTGTCGTGATCAGTTCTCCCGCTGCGGTGTGGCGGCGCTGAGCGGCCAGTGTTCATCAATAGGAGGAAGCTGCGGGAAGAGCTGCGGCGGCTGCTGATTGAGCAGAGATCAGGGACACTTCCTGCCCAGATACTGCCGCTTCTTCTGTTACCACTCATCCACGTCCTCCCCCTCCGTACTCCTCCATCCTCACGGTTTCTCCTCTACAATTATTACTCCTGTGCGAAAAGCACTTTTTTGTCGTGTTTATCTTTGTCTGCCCAGTAGGTCCTGTGTGTGTGTGTGTGTGTGTGTTTGTGTTTGTGTGGATGAATATACTCCAAAGAACATTGACGATTGTATAAATCACTGGTGCTATAGAATCATCACACTGGTGCTATAAAAACTATTAGAGATGCACATAAAACCGCGGAACATCTTTTTTTTCTATTATTATTTTTGTTCGTTTTTTAGCATATTGTACCGTATTAATCTCATGCTTTGTGTTTGTTGACGTGTTACTGTACTTGTGTTGAAAAGCAGTCATTCTCATGATGATCAGCTCATCAATGGTGGCCACTGTGCACTGACATCAGACAAAACTAACCAATATCTCGCCATGATAGATCATGAGATGTGTGAAGGAACAGGTGGTGAGTGACCTCAGTTTTTGTACTACTGCCACCTGGATCTGTGCTTCGCAAACCAAGCAGCAAAACTCATATAAATGTACTCCAGTGGCAACAAGTGCTTCAAAAAGGCGTCTCACAAACGGCCGCTACTACTGCTTTGTAAAACTGTCACTATAAAGACTGAGAAAAAAAAAATAAACTTTTTTTTTTTTTTTTTACTACAGCTGTTCAGTGTGTGATTGACTCAAACGTGCTGTAACGTAATCTGAAGCTGCAGTTCGGTGCACTGAAAGGTATTTATGACGGACATGAGTTATGGTGCACACAGTAGGTTTATTCTCCTGCAGACATGTGGCCTCCATGTGTTTTGTTCATACAAGTCATATTGCTGTTATCAATCATAAGCCTGACAGCGTTTATACAGTAAGTACAAAGTATATACAACTAGTAACACTAATATTAAAGCAATACTTTACCCCTAAAATCACCATTTGTATATTAAGTGTTAACCCTGTGTTACCTTGAATTCTCTTGCATGCCTCCATGTTGAAGCTAGAATCCGAAAATTTGAGAGAATTCTTGAAGAAATTAGGAAAATGAGGGCCACGTTTAAGAACAGCACGCAATAACCCCAATCGTTAACAATCTCCCACACAACTTGTGCAGTATAATCCAAGTCTCATTTATACAGTTGTGTGCCATTTCTTCCTAAACTCATGAATATTCACTCAAATCTTCCAAGACACCCACATCTATACTGCATTAGAAACACTCATTATGCATTATAATATGCTTAGATCACTGTATAATTATAAATATTCATAATGAATAAAAGCAATAATCATAACACATAAAGCATTTTATTTTTACTTGTAGGGTCAAGTAACGTTCATACTTTCACTGTTTTAATGCTTTATGACATAATGCATAATAAAATATCATTACAGGGTTCGAGATTTGCAAAAACAAAGTCAGTGAGTGACCAGTTTTTAATTAGTATTATGATATAACTATTGTTATAGAGCATTATTATTTAATTAGACAGTGCTGTCAGCAGGTTATAATGCAAGTATAATGCATTATAGACATAGGCTTTATATAAAGTGTTAGGAAATCTTAATATCATAAAACCCTCTGTCAGTACCGTCTCACACTGGACGAGTCAAGAAGGTAGTGGTAAGTGTTAATAATATTATTAGTAATAATACAATTTCAGCATAAATTAAAGTTTTTGAGAAGTAGAGAGCATGCGACTGGATAAATAAAACTTGGATTCTACTGCATGAATGATGGCTTGATATAATTATGCTGTCGTATAATGCAACCACCAATTTCCAATCCTTTAAAGATTTACTCAGTTTTCAGATTAATTGTTCACAGAGGAGCCATGCAAAAAAAAAAAGTAACATTCCCAGGTAAATAACTGATGTACAAATAATAATTTTAAGGCTGAAGTATTCATTTAACCAATAAAAACACATACTGTACTGTAAGTAAACCATCATAGTGCAGTGCCTTTTGGTCTCTTCAGTTATAAAAGTGTCTCTATTATCACATAATCAGTAAAATCTGTGTCTGTTTCTGAGAGAAAATACAGTGCAGCCCCTTCATTGTGCTCAGTCTGTTTGTTTCCTGGCGCTCTGCCTCAGTGAAGACCTTCCTCTGAGTGTCCTCGTCTGTGAATGTAACTGTGGACGAGTCGAAGCCAAACTGCACAACTGGCAGACTTTTCGTTCCTGCGCTACATCCAGATTCTGTCTGGAGGAGAATCCTCTCGGTGATTTGGGTTTTCTTCTTGAATAGGAGCAGGAAGTTTGGGAAGATGTTGAGCAAGGATCAAGTACAGATGTTTGCCAGTAATCAGCAGGCTGCTGGCCTTTTCAGCACAGCTGCCGAGTCTCCGTCCCCTTGCATGTCAATGGCTAAGTGTCGTACAAAACATCAATAAAACGGCATCAAAATGACAGTAGTGTTCATCTCAGTGTCACAACATAAAAACAACTCGTATTTTAAACAGTAGAGTTAGAGTAAGAATACTTTTAGGAAAGTTTCTGTGAGTAAATATTGCTTTCAGACATTTATGGTGAGTGGATTTTCCCTGGATCAGACGTGATGTGTGCTGGTGCTTCCTATTGTCAAGCTGCAATTCATTTTCCTGCCGACAGCAGGGAGGACGGAAGAGAAGGCTGTCGCCGTTTCATCTCTTGTTGCAGCTGCTCCTTCAGGGTGGACACCTGCAGCCAGTGTGGAAACGTAAATTACATTTACCCAAATACTGCACTTAGTTAGCCTGGGTATACCCATACTGCCTTGCGTGCTCGAATTTAATTTCGAACCTCCAGGCGGTCTGGCAACCAGAGAGGTTTCTTAGCCCTGTTTTAGGGATCCAATCACAGAGCGGGGAGGGACGGCAAGACGATGACGCGTACTACTCGGCACTTGGAAGCTTGTAGTTTTCTTACGGATCCAACATGGCTGCTGCAGACGCGAAACTCTCTTTAGCTGTAGATGGTGTTTTGAATAGTTTAGAGCGAAAGTTGAAAGGCGAAAGGTCTCTCGGCGGCTCCGCTGTCCCCCGGCTCGTATCGAGATCACCGGCGTTAAGGTAGCGAGGCTATTAGCCGCTAGCGGCGCTAATCACCGGCACTACCGTAACGCCCAATAAACGGCT
This sequence comes from Centropristis striata, assembly GCF_030273125.1. Taxonomy (NCBI): domain Eukaryota; kingdom Metazoa; phylum Chordata; class Actinopteri; order Perciformes; family Serranidae; genus Centropristis; species Centropristis striata. The sequence goes on along the minus strand of NC_081519.1, from coordinate 7,462,611 downwards.
CCGGAGGATCGTAAACCACACCTCCTCTACGGAGAAATGAATGGCTGGTTTCCAGACCAAATCTCATTTGAGATTTGTCTGGTGTTAGCCAGGCTAGCACTTAGTATGAATTTCAGAGGTAAATATTGTACTTTTTACCCCAGTACATTTGCCTGATAAGTAACTAAAGCTATCAGATTCCATTTTTTTCATCCTGTATAACTTATAAGAGCCTGCCAGATATATCGGTTGACAGATAATATCTGCTGATATTGGCCTATCAAAGGCTTATCGGTATCGGTGTATGCTGTCCGATATGTGTGTAACTTTATTTACACAGTATAAAATGCAGAAAATGGTGTTCACCGGTCGCCAATAAAGTTGGAATGATTTTGTTTTCAGAAACAATCCTCTATTAATTGTGGTTTCATTTTTATTGTGATATGTTTGGAAGAGATTAATTAATAAAGTTTTGAGAAGATATAGACTATCTGTCAAGAATAAGTCACATTGTCACAATCATTTAATGAAAAGAGGTAAAAAATATTTTATTCCAACTTTATGGGCGACAGTGTATAAATCAATTTTTGTTTAATAGTCAGCAATTGACCAGTGATTATGTTTATTTAGCTTTTTATTTAATTCCTATTTTTTCTTTATTTTTCTCAGTTCTCATTAATGAAATTGGCTGAAAATGTACACATTTTATAATGTATAACAATGGTAAAAATGATTTCATAAAGTGTTATGTTTGAGAAAGTAGCCATCTGGGTAAATTTGCAGAGCGGTGAAAAATCAGTGCGCAATCCACATAAAAAAGGTTTATTTTCATATGAGCGCCAAAAAAGTTAAAATTTTGTTCACCAGAACGGTTATCGATGTATTTTCCCCCTCTTAAATCAGTATCCGCATCAGTCTCAAAGATCCTATTTCAGTCGGGCTCTATTACTTTTACTTAAGTAAGACTTCTACTTGTACTAGAGTATTTTCATAGCGTGGTAGTAGTACTCTTACTTAAGTTAAGAGTCGAAAAACATCTTCCACTACTAACTGCAGCGATACAGCAGCTGAAAAAACTACATTTTACACCCTAAACCAGCTCATTCAAAGTGGGAAAAGGTTGACAAAGACGTTTAATAACGATGTGTGTACCTGCTCCTCCAGGCCTTTGACTCTGTGTCTGTGAGCTCGCTCTCTGGTGCCCAGCGTCCGCTCCACGTCCCTGAAGCTGGTCCTCAGCCGCTCCGCCTCTCGCTGGGCCTCGTCACGCTGCCTCGCCAAACTCTCACACAGACTGTGTGACTGCTCTGTCTCAGCCAGCTGAGTCTACTCAAAGCACACACAGGCACACACACACACACACACACACACACACACACTGTTAACAGAAAGCAAAAGGACAAAGTCTGGCAGGACACTGAATCTCAGGACAGTTTATACTGAAAACATCTAAACGATGGAGAGACTTTGATTCAGTTTTCTTTTTTTAAACCACAGATAAAAAGCAGAACCATCCAACAGCCGTGTCAGAGGCTCTGTACGACTCATGTTTTCTGGAAATGCACTTAACTAAAGGCTTTTCTGGAACAATGTAAATGAAGCCATAAAAGACATTATAGGATCAAACAACTGCTGTGATGGAGCTACAGGGAATATTAATGAGGTCACACAAAGAGGATTTCATTCTCAGCCTGCAAAATAGCTTTAACTAGGAATTGGCTTTAAAGTTGTTCGGTGCGTTTATATAATGGAAAAATTGACATTTTAGAGCTTAAAGAAACATTTTTGGCAGAAATTGGGGATCTTCTAAGCCAGCATTAGCTCTCGCCCTAACTGGCTTTATTTAACAGCTGCTGGGGTTAGCATCTGTAACTGGAAAAGCCAAGTTAGACTCTAATATATAGAGAGTGGCATAATGTAATGAGAGAGAATGTGTGGGATAACTTTAAAAAAAAGAATATATATATTTGTATCTCTCTCTCTCTCTCTCTCTCTCTCTATATATATATATATATATATATATATATATATATAGAGAGAGAGAGAGAGAGAGAGAGAGAGAGAGAGATTCATGTAATTGGTACATGTAATTGATTGTGGCACACCGCCACTTCAAAATAAAAGCCGCCACACCTACAGAATAATGTTGTTGTTGTAGTTGTTTTTTACCTTGTTTTCATGTTGTTTTATGTTTATATTAATGTAAATTATTGTATAAAATGTGATTTTGGCACAAAACATGTTTTTTTTCATGAAATGTGACGCTATGCTGCAAATCCCCTTATTTTGAAAAACCAGCGGCGCACGAATGACGAAGAGAACAGAGACAACTGTCCGACGTGGAGGAAGAGAAAAGGGTGAAAGAAAGGTACCTAAGCTAGGTTATCTTTGATTTTTTGAATGTAGTGTGAAATGTGAAAATGAAGTGCTCTCAGCCAGGCTGCAAACTGTGCCATTAGATAAAGCAGTTGTGTATGCTTGCTACAGTACAAACATTCAATTTGTAGTCATTATTTCAAATGTTAAAAAAAAGTCTCACAGGAGACAGGAGGGCACAGTTGTGTATGTAGTTGTGCTACAGCCTTGTATTTTTACATTGTAGCTATTTTCTTCAAATGGATGGACTGCCTTTTTCTTTTGTACACATTCTATGCAGCAAGAGATGTTTATTTGACTGTATTCAGTATCGACAAGTTGAATTATTTAACTTATATCTTTAATTTGTTGTTGTTGCGTTTGTTGTTTTGGCCTAATGATACTGCAAGATCATTATTATTTTCAATTCATGTACCGGAAATCTTATAGTAAATAATGTATTTAGAAAAACATTCAGTTTGAAATAGTCACAATTTCACATTTCAAAATTCATGTTTTCCTTGTCGTCGTCACCCCTCCTCTTCCACTCGGGCAGACCTCCCCCACGGTTTTTAAAAAAAAAAATCCTGGAGGAAACCCTGTTGGCTTAAAACCAACTTAGAATTAGTTTTTGGTCTTTATTAAAGAGGTAAACATGTCATAGGAGCACTTTTATTTATCTGGAATTTATCTGCCTTTGGATTTTTGATTTGATTTCTTTTTTTAAATCAATAAAAAGTAACTCAATAAAAAAAGAAACTGGTAAACATGGAGTTACGACATGAAACAAGATGCTAAACAAATAAGTCACAGGTTAAATATAGACTAACTGGCAAAAGTAAACATCAAAATATGTTGTTGTTGTTTATGTTTCTGAGACAACTAACAGCTGTGATGTTTATGGGTCTGCAGAGAGTCCTTTAACAAATGGTCGATGCCCCCCGTAGAGTCCACACATTTAAATCTCACTTTCATCTTTTTTATTTACACCTTAGACTGGTTACCTCACACACTGATGGTTTCCTTTAGTGTGACAGAGAAATGAAGAAAGATGCATATTTCAACTTCATTAAGACAATATATTCTGAAGTTCTATAATTATTATGGAGCTTTTTTGCCAAAATGTCATGGTTCAGGGCCATATATCGAGTGCTCTCGTGTTTGTGGTCAACATTTGTGCCGCCTGGGAAAAGTTTAATTCAATCTGGAGAAATGAACATGATCAGTGGAGATATAAAACCAGCCTGAAATAAACAACTTTAATGGATCTTCCAGAGTTCTTCTAAAACCCACTGTAGCTGTATTTATTTGCTTGTTTATGGCATGTCTGTGGTTAATTAAAAAAAAGAGTAAATGAAGCCTCCCCAGAAATATCTAATGGTTTCGGTGTAATGATTTGTTTTTGGATTGAAGCACTAACAAGAATGTGTCCAGAGCTAAACTAAGTTAAACTGACCTCACTTGACATTTACAAGACCTTCAGTTTCAGGTTTAATCTACTGAATATTTAGGAGGATTCAATAAACTATTTATTTCATGCAGTAACAAAGTCGAACTTAATCTTCCCCGATGCAACAGTAAGGCAAAAGTTAACAGTTTCCTGAAAACCTCCACTAAAGAAAAGTGATGTTTTTCTCATAAAGCTACTTCAAACAAAATCCCTTGTTACTCACGTCCGAGAAGACACGCTGTGTAAACAGTCTTTCAACTGGAGGTCGTGTGTTTTAATTGTAAGTGAAAGGGACATTTTTTATACTTCTTAAAAACATATAAAACCCAAACCTAATTGTTGTGTTAAAGATCGATTTGTCTCACTATGAAAGGTGTAAGCAGCTTGTCGAAGCATGTGTTTGTCCTTCAGTGAAACATGTTGGACTCGAGATTGTTCAGTAACACTGAAGCAGTTTTGTTAGCTGCTTCACACCTCAAACTCTGTGGCGACTCACGTCACCTACATTCACTCTGCTAACAGCAGTTTGATTTAGCCTTTAAGGTCCTTTAACCCATTGACGCCTAAAACTTCCTGTAAAACCTCTGGGCGATTTTAAAATAAGCCCCTAAAACCTGAAGTTTTTCTCGAAATTCAACAGTGTCAACTCTTCTACTAAATAATAGATTTTTCAGCCTCTGTAGCAGATAGAAATGAAATTCAATAAGTATTTGACAGCTTATACAAATACTACAAAACGACGTATCCGCTTTCCAGGCTTCAATGGGTTAATGTCCTGTAATTTCCTGTTATGACCTGTTATGACAAACACTTGATATAAGAGTACACTTGGGAGATTGAGTTCCTATTCTAATGTTATCGTATCAACCAGAGCATCCGCTTTGGATATGCTATGCTGACTTGTCCAAGAAGTTTTCCTTTCCCATAAAACTGATATTTTACCTTGTTCCAGGTCATGCTCATGTTACATATATTTTTAGTGTAGATTTATCTACGGATTTATCCTACAAGGTTTGTGTCTTTAATTTTAATAATGAAAGAAGTCAGTGTCAGTGTGGCTGCTCCTCACCTGCAACATCAGGATCTGCTGCTGAGCTTCCTGCAGCTCCTGTTCAGTGGTGTTCAGAGAGCGATCCAAGCGGCTTCTCTCTGCAGACAGACGCATGCTGCCTTCCTCCGTCTTCAGCTTCTGACGTTCAACCTGATGAAGAAGGAATGTAATGTAAAAAGAACTGCAGGCCATTTTTAACCGTCTATAGCACATGGTCTAAGGTGCATTTAGGTCGTCTGCAACTCCACTTTTACTAATTAAATGGTGCATAATCTGAGCGCAAAGTATGACACAAAGGAAAAGGGGTTGTATTTAATCTTTTATTCAGTCAAAGGATTGTTTTGGGCATTCCATGAACCAATGAGAGTGTCATCTCCCATTTCCAATAGGAGGATTGCCAAATGGGGAATTTGCCATATTGGGAAAGTGAGTGAACCCTCTGCCTCCACCGTCTCCCAAACCTCTTCCCCATTAACTTCTTCTGAGTGCACATGATAAATGTATCAATTTATCTAAGGAGGTGGAGCGCTGCTTTAATAGCGGGAAAATACTGCACCATTGACTTTAGACCATGTTTTTGTTGGTCAATGTTGCACTCAGAGGATACAAAAAAGATAACTCTTAAAGGTACAGAAGAAAACATATCTTTAAATAAAGAAAGCATGACTATGCACATGCACCCATTATAACACGCTGTCATTCACCTTGACAATTTAGAGTCACCAATTGAACCGAACTGCATGTTTTTGGACTGTTGGAGGAAGCCGGAGTACCCGAAGAGAACCCACGCTGACACAGGGAGAACATGCAAACTTCACACAGAAGAGCTGCAGGCTGGAGTCAAACCGGCAAGAGGCAAGAGTGCTAACCACTACACCACCATGTAGCCCCCTATCGCTAACAGTTGCCAATAAATAGTCACGGCCTGTAACGTTATTGAAAGAATTGCTTTCACTGGTTGGAAATTTTGCCATTATTTTGTGTTTAAAGCAGAAAAGAAGAACAACAAAAGACTGCGTCGAGGAAAAATAATGGACAGTAATCAAGTTATGTTACTTAATATTGTGACAATTGATTAGGTTACTGATTACATTTTTTATCAGGTAACAAGTAAATCAAATCAAATCAATTTTATTTATATAGCCCAAAATCACAAATCACAGATTTGCCTCAAAGGGCTTCACAGACTGTACATGGTACGACATCCTCTGTCCTTAGACCCTCACATCGGCCAGAGAAAAACTCCTTAAAAAAACCTTTTAGCAGGGGAAAAAGAAGAAATGTACCCATCATTTAACTTTCCCTCCCAACTCCGATCTTGTGTACAAAAACAACATTTTGTGAAGCCATCATTTGACTATTGAACGAGTCATGTTCTGCAGCTCTCTGACTCTGTTTCTCTTTGACCTGATGTCGACCATGAGGCGTTGCTCGCTGTGACCTAACGGGGTCCAGCCAACATGTTTCCATGATAAACATGAACTTTGAAATCATGAATGGCTCTTTGTGTCATTCACAGTGACAGTGCTGACCTTATCCAGTGTGTTCCTCAGTGCATCTTTGTCTTTCTCCAGCCTCACAGCCTGTCTCTCAGCGTCCTTTTTCTCCGTCTCCAGCATGGCGACCGCTCGCTGCAGCCCACGCAGTCGCTCCTCGACAGCAGTGCGCTCTACCTGAGCTGACTGGGCGACGCGCTGAGTCTCTGTGAGGCTGGCCGAGCGCTGACGCAGAGACTAAAGGAGAAAAGACAGAGATCATGATGACACATAAAGATTGTTAATGTATCAAATGTTAAGTATTAAGATACTTTTTATCTTTCTCACTTCCTGAGTGTTGTTGAGCTCAGCCTCCACCTCCTCTCGCCTCAGCTCGCTCTGGTCCAGCTCACTCTGCAGGCTTTGCACGCGCTCAGTGAGGGTGACCATATTCCTTTTCCCCTCCAGTAATGACACCCGGGCTTCATCCATTTGTTCCTTATCGGTACAAGAAAATCATCACAACACTGTTTGGTTTTCATCCACATTATTCTTGACCTTTTTTTAACACCTCTGCCTCACCTGTAGAAGCTTTTTGTCCTGTTCGGCCACACTCAGCGTCTTCTGCAGAGTGATCAGACGACTGTGTGTGCTGCTGTGAGAAGTAGCTGCCTCCTGGAGGCTCTTTTTGAGGGAAGAGGTCTTCTCCTTGAGTAAAGATTCACTTTCCTGAGCTTTGAGCAGAGCCTGGCTCAGCCTCTCCACCTCTCTCTGCAGCAGAGACACGCGGGCTTCTCCTTCTGCCACCTGCAGTTTGTACAGATCCAATTCATGCAGTTTTATCCCATCAGCAAACCAACAAACATGGTTTGCACATGTATCTATCGTAACTTGCAAAACTAACATGGTGAAGTTTATACCTGCTTAACATCAGCATGTTGACACTGGCACGTGTTGTTCCTTGAAATAAGTAAATATTCATTCACTAATCAGTTGTTATTGGAATTATATTCATATTTGAAATTGTTGCATGTTTAGCTGCCCTGTATAGAGGACAGAAACTCCCAAAATCAAAAATAGATAAATACTCAAATAAATAACTCCATAGATTAATTAATATGTCATTAAATGTACCAAAAATATATTTTTTTAAATGTAGGCATGTAGACAGATGTGACTAAAATGTATATATTTCTTTTGATTTGCTTCTTTATTTATTTACTTTTGTAAATTACTTTATTTTCTATTCTTATTAATTTGAGCATTTATAATTTTTTAATTATGTTTTTATATATTCTTGTATTAATTAATTCATTAATTAATTAATTTTTATGTATTTTTAATTGTAGTTATTCGTTTTTTTTAATGTAACATGTATTTATATATTTATTATTATTATTTAAATATGCTTAATTATCATTATTATTATTATTATTATCATTATTATTATTATTATTATTATTATTATTATTTAGTTTTTATTTTCATATTATTTCCTTCGTACATTTCTTTATGCAATAATAAAATAATAAAAATAACAAAACAATACATAATAATAACCGGACCTGTTTCAGTAGAGAGTCGTGGCGCTCCTGGGACGCCTGGCTGTCAGCCTCCCGGTCTCCCACACTCAGTTTGATTCTCTGCAGCTCCCCCTCCAGACTGCGCCTCCCCAGCTCCACCCTGGTGGCCCGGGCTTCAGCTGCCTCCAGCGCCTCCCGCAGACGCCTCCTCTCCGCCTCCAGACGCATCTCAGCAGCACGCTGCTTATTCAACTGATCCTGCAGAGATGGAAGGACCACAGAGATAAGGCCAAGCATTGAAAGGGCAGTTGGTGGAACAAAATTATTTGTTTTATAATGGAGACCTGCGTTTGAGACCCAGATTACAGAGGCATGCACAGACGGTCCAAAACACTGTTAGCCCAGCACACACAGATGATCCACAGCTGTAGCTAAGCTTCAACTATACTCATCTCTTCATAAATCCTCCGTAGACTTTTCAAAAATGTAGTAAATATAAATTTCTCTCAGTAGCACCCCCACACAGAGTTTTGTCTATTTGTGCTGCTTTTTCCTCACTCTCACTCTGTCCCTGCTCCTCCTGTTGTCCAGATGGTGAATTATTTTAAAAGGTGCTGGCATTAAAAACAGACATGTGGAGAGCTGACACCATGAGGTGTGACACTGTGTGTGTGGCATCTGTTGTTGTTACATATTGTCCCACTGTTGAGTGCTGCCATATGGTGATCACGGCAGATCAGTGCTGCGCAAGCGACGGAACAAAATCATGGTGTTTATGTACGTGCACATTAGTACACCAACGTGTGTGCACCTGTGTGTGTTTTTTATCCATCTCAGAGGTCTGCAGCGCTCGCTCCAAATCCTTCACCCGGTCGGTGAGCGCTCTCCTCTCTCTGTCTCCTCTGCGCACCACCTCCTCCTGCTGCTGGAGCAGAATCTGCGTGGTGGTCAGACGCTCGTCCACTCCACGCTTCCCTGCAATCACACACACAGGAACAAATATTCATGTTCATCTCGTCTTTTGGGGTTTTCTTCTGAAACTACATGGGTTCATGGATGGATTTCTGAATGGGCCCACCAGGCAGAGTGAGGGGTCAAGACCCCCCCAGCCCCACAAACTCAAAGAGGCACACACCAAGCAGGAAGAGACTTAAAATGACTACAAAGAACCAAAAAATGGCTACAAAGAGACACAAATTGACTACAAAGAGAACTAAAATTACAGAGTGCAAAACAGCTGCAAAGAGACACAAGATGCAAGAAAGAGACTTACATCAATGATGAAAAGGGGCTAAAACAACCACAAAGAAACATAAAATGACTACAAAGAGACACAAAAGACTAAAGAGACTCCAAAACAATTACATTTTTATTGCAAAACAGCTGCAAAGAGACATAAGAGGCACTAAAGAGACTTACAAGGACACAAAGACACTCAAATGACACATACAATGACTACAAGGAGACACAACAGACTACAAAGATGCAAAATAGCTGCAAAAAGACACAAAATTATCACAAAGACACAAAAACAACAACAAAAGAAGGCTAAACTACTATAACGTCTGTGTCTCGTGCTGCTATATAAGAGAGATTGTTAGATGTTTTGCATGTTTGTGTGCAGGGAGCTATTGTCTGATAATCTGCTCATGCATGGGACAAATGTCAAGCGTTTTACCTTCTTGGTATTCCTGTAAGGTGTTCTGTAGGTGAGTGAGGCGAGTCAGAGCGCAGTCTCGTTCCCCCTTCAGCTCCTCCTGCTGCCGCTGCAGGGCCCCCAGCTGGCACAGAGCATCATCCTTCAAAATCAGCAATAAACACAGACTTGAACCATGCAAACTGAAAAAATATCCATTAATTAATTTACCTTTTGTGTGTGCGTGTGTTTCTAAATGCTGTGCATTTCCGTTACCCTCTCTCTCTGTGCCTCACGCAGCTCCTGGAGGAAGTCTCTCAGATCACGTCGCAGTGAGTCGGGGTCCAGCTCAGGCTGAGAGAGAGGCAGCGGCGTGTCCCCTCTCTCAGGGGACGCTGAGCCCAAAGTATTGTCAGGGGTGCTAACACGAAATTCTATAAAAAACACAAATAAATGTTGAAAGTTCTTAGAGACAGGCGCTAAATCTGAGTGTTTCAGGGTGAATTCAGGTAAAAGGTGTTTTTTTAGTATCAACCTGAAAATGAGCATAATATGTCCTCCTTAACCCATTGAAGCCTGGAAAGCGGATACGTCGTTTTGTAATATTTGTATAAGCTCTCAAATACTTTTTGAGTTTCATTTCTATCTGCTACAGAGGCTGAAAAATCTATTATTTAGTAGAAGCGTTGACACTTCTCTTGAATTTCCAGAAAAACTTCAGGTTTTAGGGGCTTATTTTAAAATCGCCCAGAGGTTTTACAGGAAGTTTTAGGCGTCAATGGGTTAATGTCTAAATCCTGCTGCATGTCTCATTCTCACCTTTAGGAGGCGACAGCGAGGAGCGCAAGGGAGAGATGCTGTGGTGGCGTGACATACTGCCTGGTGATGTGGAGCTCCCCCCCGGGCTCCTCCCCCTGCCTCCCCTGCCGCCTGCTCCGATGCCCAGGGTCCGAGTCAGCGCTGACTGGAGGCTGCTCAGACGAAACTCCAGGTCCCTCCTACCGGCCTCGGCCCGGGTCAGCTCCGCCTCCGTGGCGGCGAGTCGGCCCTGGGCCTCGCTGAGCTGCAGGCTGGACTGAGCGGCAGAGTCCTGAGCCGCCTGAGTGCGCAGGGCCAGGTTCTTGGCTTCATCCTGCAGCTTCTTCTCGCAGCCGCGCGCCTCCTGCAGCTGAGCGGTCAGTTCTCTCTCACAGCCCCGCCAGCCCGACTCGGACTCCAGCAGACGCCTCTGAGTTGCAGAGAGCTGCAGTGGAAGAAAAAGTTCAGACAGTGCAAGACAGCAAGTAACCAAATAATCTTTTCACTCTCCTCAGTCCTCACCTCTTTCTTTTTTCTTTTTTTTTAGATTATTTTTTTTGGGGCATTTTTATGCTTTTTATTGAAAGTGATGAGAGTGAAAGGGGGTGATAGAGGGAAGGACATGCGGCAAAGGGAGCTCAGGCCGGATTCGAACCCGGCCCCGCCGCAGCAAGGACTCAGCCTTAGTGGTAACATTCTACCAGTGTGAGCCACCGGGACGCCCCCCTCACCTCTTTCTTGAGGGAGTCTCGAGCTGTTTCAGACTCCGTTAACTTCTGTTTGAAGGTGAAAACCTCTTTCCCTCTCTCCTCCTCTCTTTGCTCCTCCAGCGCGAGGCGAGTCTGCAGCTCGGCCACCTCCATCCCTCTCTGCTCCTTCTCTCCATCCAGAACCTTCAGCTGGAGACGACAACAGCTCATAGTCACAACACACTCACAAACCTGAAGTCTAGATAAACAAAGCTCCTTTATAATCTCAGAGGTGTGAAGGTATGTTCGACCTGTCTGCGGAGCTCCTGGAGTTCTCGCCGAGCTTCGAGTCTTGACCTTTCAACTTCTCTCAGGCAGCTCCGCAGCTCCGTCACCTCCTTCTGATTGGACGAGAGATTCTCCTCCAGAACAGCCAGCCTCTGCTCCTTCTCCTCACACTGTCGTTTCACGCTGAAAACCCAACATGAACACACTCAGTGAAATTGTCTTACTCTGAAGTTTGCATTTCTGTGAACCAAGGTTATTATAGTTAACGAAAACTAACGAAATAACGAAAACTAGAATTGAAAAAACATTTTCGTTAACTGACATAAAAATAAAAAGTTATCGTTTTTAAAAAAACGATAACTAACTGAAACTGTTTTTTGTGGTTACAAAACTAACTAAAACTAACTAAAATTATAGTGAAAATGTCCTTAATTTTCGTTTTTTTGTCAATTTTTTCCATTCATAATTCAGTGTTTCTATTTTAACATGCAACACATGGTAAATATGTTTACTGAGACTTGGATGTCTACACTAGAACCAAAATTAAAATCACCTAGAACTGTAAGAGTCAATAACCTTATTGGGGCTAAGATGGATAAACCAAAGGAAATAAAGGCAAAAAATGTTATGACCTCTTTGAATCTGTCACCCAACATACAGCCCATTAAAAAAAACTAAAACTAACACTAAAACTAATAAAAACTAAACTAAAACTAAGCATTTTCAAAAAATAAGAACTGAACTAAAACTAAAAAGCTCACTCTAAAAACGAAATAAAACTAACTGAATTTGAAAAAAAAAATTCACAACGAAATTAAAACTAAAACTAAAGAAAAATCCAAAACTATTATAACCTTGCTGTGAACTGATTCTTTTGTGTTTACCTGATTCTCTCTGTTTCGGCACTTCGCAGAGTTTCTCTCAGCTGAGTGTTGGACTGGCTCAGAGTGTCTCTCTCTTTGGTGACGTCACCCAGGCTGCGCCGCAGCTCCATCCCCTCTCTTCTGTTGTTTTCTGTTGCGTCCTGAGTTTGGCTGAGACGTCGCTCACTGTCCAACAGGTCCCGCCGCAGCTGGTCTCGAGCCTCCTCGCTGGCTGAGAGAGAAGCTCTGCACTGGTCCAGCTGTGGGGCGACAGCCAGGTGTGGTACAGTTATGCATTGAACAGACTCAAAATGTGGTGAATTATCTCATAACAACCACCAGAAAGGTCTGTTTTCTATTTGCATTCTCATCTTTGTTTCTCACTAACATTCAGTGGAAGGTTTGGCCTTGTTGCATCTGAGGCAACAAGATTTTAAAAAGTTGGGACGCTGTGTAAATCGTAAATAAAAACCGAATGCATCAAATTCCAAATATAAATATAGGTGTATATCTTAACAAAAACCAAACATTTCCCAGTTTGAGTATTAGATATCTTGTACTTTTCATATTACCGTATCTTTGATTAAAAACTGGGCTGGCAGCTGAGGTGGCAAGGCATTTGTAATGCCACCTCTGCTGCTTTCAGTGTATTTCAACTGTTTCAGTACATGAAGTCACTCAAATGTTTCACCTGCAAAAAATGTAGATTATTCTTCAGTATTTCTAGTTTATTCATGATGTACTGCACCTGCTGTAATGACTATAATACTACATTTGGATCCAACATTTGTCACTATGCTTATGTTGATTTAAAAATGCATTAAAAATGATGTTTTCTGTTATTAAAGTAACAAATGAAGGAATGTGCAGACTTGGTGGAGGTATGTGCTCTGATTTGTATGCATCACTTTGTACCTCTTTAAGAGCAACATCAGCGCGGGACTGAAGGTCAGCACTCGTCTTCTGTAAACTCTGGAGTTCCCTTTCATGAACAGAAACTGCATCTTCCAGCTGAGAGCGAAGCTCCAGCAGCTCGCTGGTCAAAGCCACGACTCTGATCTGTATAAAAACAACATTTTAACAAAAAGTCAATACAGTAAATCTTCCATATACAGTCATAGAAAAAAATATTAGACCATTGTTTTCGTCAATTTCTGATATCTAGCCATTTTCCATGGTTTTCTTGAGAATAACCAAAATCGTTATTAAAAAAACCCATGAAAAATGTCTAGATATCAGCTCTTAAATTAAACTCGTATTACCTATTTTTGTTGTTATCATTATATTTGTCCAAACAAATGTACCTTTAGTTGTACCAGGCATTAAAATGAACAAGAAATTAAAGAAAACAATGGTCTAATCATTTTTTCTGACTGTATGTTTGTGTTAGAGAAGACAGGTGATAGTGCAGCAACAGAAGATGGATTCAGATAGGAAGTCACATCACCTGTTCCTGCTCTTTGTAATGAGCTGCTTCTCTTGACATCCGCTCGGCCTCCAGGGCCGCAGCCGACAGCTCGGCCTGCAGCGTGGACACCCTGTCGGACAAAACTGTTTTCTCTGCCTCCTTCAGAGAGAGAGCCTGAGAAGAGAAACGAGGTCTGGTTATCATAGAGGAGAAACGTACAACACATGTACCAGAGCTGAGCCGCACTGTCTCTGTACTGAATACCAATAATATGGTTAAATTATAATTATAATTATAAAGAGAATTTGTCTCAGAGGCTTGAACTGAGATCAGACCTGTTGTTTCTCAGTCTCAGCCTGCAGCAGGCTCTGGTCTCTGTCATGCTGAAGACTCCTTAGTTCCTCCTGCAGCTCCTCTCTTTCTCTCTCTGCTCTGTGGAGCTGATCCTCCGCCTCCTGCCGGAGCCTCCTCACAGCCACCTCATGCTCCATCAGCAGGCTGTGCCGCACCACTTCCTGTGAAACAGAGCAGCCAGGAGCACAAACACGGATCAAAGAGTCATCAGAGGTTTCTAAAAAAGTAAGAATACGTCTCCGGAGAGTGCTCTGAGTGACACTGAACCGCTGAACCTTCTGACCTTCTCTGAGACCAGCGTCTCCACCTCCTCCTGATGTTCGGAGATGGACTTGCGTAAAGCCTGCTGGGCCTCCAGCTGTGCAGCATTTAGAGTCTGAGTCAGAGCCTGTTTCTCCCTCTCAGCCTGGGCCAACACATTCTCCTCATCCGAGCGTACACGCCTCAGTTCAGCTGGAAATCCATCCAGGAAAACATCCAGAAGGAAGAAACACAGGACTCAACTATTAAGATCTCACTCAGTTACATTACTGACCAACCTTCTCTCCCATCATACCAAACATCTTCACATTAGCTCTAAAAGAGGCTTATTTGTGTTTAATTTTGACCCCAAATCCTTTCTTTTCTTCTACATATTCTGTCACTCACCTGCTGCAGTCTCACAGCGGACTCGAAGGTTTTGGTTTTCCGCGTCCAGCTGCTCCCTGCGAGACTCTGCCTGAACGAGCTGCTGCTGCACCTCGAACAGACTGGTTTCCAGAGACTCCCGCTCCGACCTGCGCCATGATAAACACAAGTTAAACAAACACACACACACTCAAACACTCGTGTGTCATTGATGAACAACAACACACACCTGAAGGCGGCCAGTTCCTCTGACAGAACTGTGTTTTCTCTCTCGGACGCCGTCAGCTGCACCACTAGCGCCGCTTTGTCTCGAGCCAGTTCTGACCGACTGCGACCGACTTCTTCTAGAGCCACCTCGTTCCTCTGACCCTCTCCTCTGACAAGACTCAACTCGGATCCCAGAGAGGTCACCTCGCCACAAAGCTGTCAACAAAAGCCAAAAAATAAAAACAATGTGAAGGGCAGGGAACAATAAAAATCAATCAAATTAACATCTATAAAGCACCATTGTACCAACACCATAAGACGTACAATGGAAACTTCTTATAGTGATCACATCTGTCCGAGTCAAACGATCATTATAAGATTACAAATTAAACATTTTTTTTACCTTTATGTCTAATACATGTTACCATCTAATTGGAGATTTTATGTTTATTACATGAATATAAAGTAATGAAAAGGACAGACTCACTTTTTACAGAATTGTATTGATTGTTTTGAAACCGCTGCAACTACAACTGCCTCACTTTTCAAATGACTGTCCAAATTAAATGACTGTACTGTGTGCAATTCAAATGCATTTTAATACAGTACAGTATTGTATGCAGTGTGTGTAGATTACTGTTGTTCAAAGTATAATTGGGCTAGAATTTAAAAAACAGGGTTCCATGTTTTCCAGGCCTCAATCCTTCCATTTAAGAACCTAACACAGCATAGTTTGAGACACAGATCAAGGTTTATTGCTGTTACAACAGTGAGAATACCTATAATGACAACTAGCAGCTTACCAGAAGTTCACAGATAATGTTTAGAAAGAGAGGCTTGAATGTGTGAACAATTCTCAGCTGTGCTTTGAGTTACATGCACGCACAACTGTCACACTTTCTAAAGGCATGTGGCGCGTGAAATGGGGGGATATCAAAATAACTTTATTTTCTATTTCTACACAAAATACATAAATTCAAGCACTTTTAATAACCCATGTCTAATTGACTATTTTTGGGGCATTCAGGGCCTTGATTCAGTTCCTCAACTTCTCCGAACTTTCAAGGAAAGAACCCATGAGAACATTATGTCATTTACAGTAATGTCATGAGGACAAGTTGGCTATGAGGCCACAGCTTGGCAGTGGTTTCAGTGCATTTCTAAATTTTTAACAGGCCCGAAAATAAACTTTACATTATCAATGCTGAACTGGTTTTATAGTTTGAAAACACAGATGTGTTACCACAGCTCAAAGTATCATGGGAGGAAAGGTTGAAGTTTTAATTGTTTTCCCTGTTTTAAATTCACGAAAAGACTTCAAATGAACACTGTAATACAGAGTGGTAGAGACTGAGTGATTCTGTCCCAAGCTTTATGATCCATGTAATCAGTTTACACTGTAAATGAGGTCACATCACCTCACCAAAGCTTTTGTTTAGGTGTTTTTAGGTTGGACTTAATGGTTATGTGATGATGTCATATAATCTGTTATGTACCTGGGTGACTTTCTCCTGCAGCTTAAATCTGTCAGCCCTGAGACTCTGGAGCTCTGCCTCCATCCCCACCCGGCTTAGCTCGGAGTCCTGCAGTGACTGGTGCAGCGTGATGCGGGCAGAGTCCAGCTCCAGCCGGTCCTGCTCCAACCGGACCAGCTCATCTCTGATGGTCAATTTCTCTTGCTCCGCCTCTCGTTTCTGAGACTGCAGGAGGGTCTTCTCTTCCTCCAGCTGAGAAACACAGAAGGGTGAGATGTATTAATACACTTCACTTAAACTCTCTGTTCTCATTCTTCACAAACTGCTTTTGTCTCTTTTTTTCATCATGAATGGGCCCTTATCCCTGTTTGTTCAACACGCTGCAGTGAGACTACAGGGCACGCAATACAGGGATACATGGAGAGAGAAAAGGGAAGTATTGTTTCCTGGCAAAGCTCTGACTGCAGGTTATAACACGTTATACGGACTTGTTAATTTCAACCTTCTGAACCTTTTAAGAGTTAAAACACATTCCTGAAGCGATCTCACCTGGAGAATGTAGCTGTTCAGGTCAGTTTTGTCCTGGGCCAGTCCCTCATTCATGCTTCCCATCTTGGCCAGAGAGTCCCTGAGAGCCGCATCCTCAGAGTGCAGCTTGTTGAGCAGCAGAGAGAGCTCTGCGTTACTGCCTTCAGCCTGCAGGGACAATGAGGGTCATAATACAAAGGCCACACAGAATATTAAATATGCAAAAATAAACACAAGTTTAATATTTATACCCGGGCCAGCGCTTCAGAGAGTTGGGCTTTCTCTCGCTCCAGCAGCTGCCGCTCAACCTCCCCCTGCTGGTGAGTCTCCCTCACTGCAGACAGCTCTCCACGCTGAGCCGAGGCTCGATTCTCACTCTGATCCCACTGCTTCTGCCTGTTGCAAAACAATATGCATACAATACATCTCAGGGGTAGTAATGAAAGGCTGTGAGTGTGTGTGTGTGTGCGTGTGTGTATGTGCGTTAGTGTGTTAAGCTTATGGTGTGCACAGACGAGTACTCTTTGAGGGCATGGCTGGATTAATGAACAGGACTACTGGGCATTAGCTGAAAACCAGTCGAATCTGCCGAGCTCATGTTTTATTTGCTCTGGCAGATCTGCTGATCACTCTCCCACTCAGACAAGCTTTAACCCGGCCTGGCCCTCACCTGCAATCACCCGCTTATCTCGTATTGGACGAGATACATTTTAGCAACGGTTTAGCTCAATTTAAGAGAGTTCGTGACCAGGCCAACTTGCATGTGTCACACAGCACTACTTAACATGCCTCATTGCTCCAATTGGCTGTAGGTCTATCCAGACACACTAAGCATTTGCAAATTCGTCTTAATGGGCACAGACCCAGGGGCCTCACTGTCTCTCTCCTGCAAAATGTCATTCAAAGAGACATCGAGATATCAATGTAGGGATGCAAAATGACCACATGGAGGAAGCAAAAAGGAGGCAAAAGCATCACAAAATCTGTGTGTCTTGCTCCTATGTAGTAAAGATATTGGAGCCTTTGCATGTCTGTGCCCAGGGGCCCATTGTTTCATGTCTAAGGGTCCAGAAAAGGTGAAACACAGTGTATGCTTGAAGATGAGACCAACAGCAGAACTCACAAGCATTATAAAGCTACTAAATCTGTATATATTCATATACACGTACATCTCAATAACTTTTCCCAGGCCCAAACCAAGTATAGAGTGTATATAGATGGACATACTCTTCAAAGGCTAACAATTCCATATTGAACATATTTTTTAAAATTGGTCTTTTGTAATATACATTTTTTTGAGACACTGAATTTTAGGTCTTCATTAAATTTAAGCCATAATAATTTTAATAAGAAGAAATCTTGTTTCAGTCTGTGTGTAATGGATCAATTTAATGTGTTATTTCCACTTTTTGAATTGAATTACTGACGGAAATAAACTTTTCTATGATATTCTAATTTATTGAGATGCACCTGTATATAGAAGTCCTTTGGCTCAGGGATTTGTGTTTTCACTATTTAATTTTATTTTCTCAGTATTTCATTTTCTTTTTTTTTTTAAAGTAAAACAAAAAAAAAGGAAAGAAGTCCAGACATTGAGTCAGCCTGCTTGTCTGATATGTTCAAAATTGTATTTTCTGTGTTTATATCAGATCTAGTGGATGTTTGGGATTGTGTCGGTTAAATATGTCAGGAAGGGTTTGTAAATGAAGACGATCTCTCAGAATAAAAAGCTAAAACAGATCTCATGAATGGCTTCCTGTGGGCACATGCACTCTGTGTTGGCTGCTCAAGACTTTGTGGATTACCACCTTCCACATCACATTCACTTAATCACCATCAATAAGCCTACTCACATCCTCTGAGTCTCAGCCTTCGCCCGCTCTCTCTCCTGGATTGCGGCCTCCTTCTCCTCCCTCTCATGATCTCGCTCTCGCAGCGTGGACGCCACGGTCAGCTGCAGCTTCTCACAATCCATCTGCAGGATCTGGTTGCTGCTCTGAGCTTCCTGCGCGGTCTTCTCCAAGCTCACCTTCTCACTGTGATGTTAATAATGTGCAAAGGAGAACAGTGTGTTGTAGCACTATAGTTTCATGGATTAGAAGCAAACTGTAAAAAGGTGACATAAGTGTCTGTGAACCTGGCCAGCGTGTCTCTCTCCTGCTTCAGACGATCCTTTTCCCTCTGCGTGGTCTCCCTCTCTCTCTGAGCAGCATCCCTCTCTCTCTGCAGAGCTTGGCTTCGCTGTTCGGCATCTTTTTTAGCTGAATCAGTCTCTGAAAGCTGCTTGCGCAACTGTTGAAGCGAGGACTGGGCAGAGAGCAGACGCCCTCGAACATCCTGCAACACAAGTGAAGTCACTTAGCTCTAGTAGAATATATCCATGCAGGTAGTTTTGCTGGTATTTGCCCAGAGTTTGAGATATCCATTGCTGAGATTCCTGCCTCTACGACCAATGCAATTGAGCTACATGGAATTTTGTTTGAAGGAATATTTGTAATGATTTCTTTGCTAGTTCAAATGAAAACTCTGGGTAATGGGGACAGCTTTTTTTAAATGTATATTGTTCTGTAAATTAAATTCTATTAACTGCTTCTGTATCTGGACTGAGGAATCTTAGACAAATTATTATTTGTGTGAACAGACTCTTTAAGCTCTGCTAATCAACAGACAGCTGCTCTTGTTGTGGCTATCTAAAGATTAGAGGACTGCTGTAATGTTGCAACTGATTAAATGTTGTTTCTGGGCTGGAAGTAGAAAGTATAGTCCCCTCTTTCTCTGTAAATATTGTCTAAAATATGTTCATAATTTTATGGAAATCTTCTTAATACATGTGTATCATAGTAACCTATGAGTCTATGAGTATAAAAACAAACAGTTCTTATAAAAATCTGCATTATTTTAGTCATCCCTGAGTCCTCAGCAGACAAAATGTCTGTAAACAAAAATAGAGCACAGCATCCCCAATGTGCTTCTTTCATCCTGTGACAGTTTCTGTCACAGGATGAAATGAATGAATTGACGTGTCACCTGCAGCTGGAGTGTTTTGTTTGTGACTGCAGAGCGCAGAGCTGACAGCGCTGCCTCAGGGAGAGGAGCGAGCGAGGAGGAGGGTCGAGACGGGGAGGACGACCTGCGAGGGGAGGAGGAGGAGCGGTGAGGGGAGAAGCCTCGGATTAAAGCCAGCAGCGGAGCTCCAGAGTTGTCCTGGTCGGCCTCTGATGACGACTCTCCATCCGCCATAACAGTCTGCAAAAGAAAACTAAAATGAAACTCTCCCATCTTTCTGATATAAAATCATCATGTTTGATGAGTAGCTGTTACCTGAGCTATGTCTCGCAGGGTGTCCAACAGTGTCTCCGAGTGAGTTCTCATCACCTGCATGTCCGTCTCATCGTTTCCAGTCTGCTCCTGACAAAAAAAACAAAATGAGGAATGAAGAAATTAAGAAGAATTAACGCTTTAAAGGATAAGGCTGATGTTTTTCTTGATTTTCCTTACCGTCAACAAATCCATAAAAAGACAAAAAGCAGCAATGCATTAGTCCGTCTCTCAATACTTTCTGGCTTCTAGGTCTATTGTTCCACACCACAAGTCAATTTGTTCTTACTGAAGACATGTGTAAATCATTAGCTATGGTCAAATCACATTTTCTTAATTCAAAAGCAAGGTAAAATTTCAATTGAATTAGGCTTATTGGTCTTAAATTCCCCCAAAGAGGCGAAAAAATCATAATGAAGCGCAAAACAGGTGTAACACAGAGCTGGGTGCTAATTTATTATGCTTGATAAACCATACGGGGTCAATATTAACCTGGAAGGATAACAGACGTCATTATGTGCTGCCATTAAAAGGGTAAAGATGTAGTTTTATGTGTAAATTAGGCTAAAACGGCTGTATCTGTTTCTGGCAAATGTTTCTCAGGGACTACTTTAAGCTGCGCATTTGGAGGAATAGTGAGTGTTTCCACAGGAGAGAATGGAGAGAATCTCTTGCTTGACTTGAGTGTGTTAAAAAATAAGTGTGTTTGTAATGGTACCAGCAGCTCTCTCAAACACTCTTTTCCTCTCTTTTTCTTTCTTTTTATTGAGTGCATGCTGTCCAAATCATACAATAATACGCAATAACAGTAATAACACAATAACAGACTATATTTGTTTTTGGAATTGCTGTGATTAGGAAAAAGCATAGAGCTGGGGTTGGAATTAGTTTGAACCAAATTCTCTTTTACTTTGGAACTGTTTGAATTTGATTTTGTGGAAAAAGTGACAACCCAGTGTCCACGTTCAATTGCACGTGCTAAATTAAAATGTGAACTGTTGATTAATTAGAACTGTGACTTTTAATTCCACAATCTATTCCATTAGTGTCACTGTAAACCAGTGTTGGTGTAGGTTGGGCTTTTAAATCGTGATGACTGTCAGCCTGTCTTCTCACCTCAAGCCTCCTCATCAGTACGGCAAGTTCTCTGTCTTTCTCTTCGATTTGGCCCTTCAGTTTCTCAGCCTCTCGCACTGAATCGGACAACCTGAAAGTCAACATGATAAAAAAAGTGTTAAAGGTGCCTTCTTTTAATTAATAACATACAGCACAGGCCAAAAGTTTGGACACACCTTCTCATTCAATGCGTTTCCTTTATTTTCATGACTATTGACATTGTAAATTCATCAAAACTATTAATGAACACATGTGGAATTATGTACTTAACAAAAAAGTGTGAAATAACTGAAAACATGTCTTATATTCTAGTAAGCAAAGGGTGGTTACTTTGAGGAATCTAAAATACAAGACATGTTTTCAGTTATTTCACACTTTTTTTGTTAAGTACATAATTCCATATGTGTTCATTCATAGTTTTGATGCTTTCAGTGAGAATCTACAATGTAAATTGTCATGAAAATAAAGAAAAACGCATTGAATGAGAAGGTGTGTCCAAACTTTTGGCCTGTACTGTACTTGTAAGAGAGATAAAAACAGTCACTGACCTGACGTTGAGCTCACTTCTCTCTGCATCTGTTCTGGTCTGGAGATTCATCATCTCTGACACTCGTTCTCTCAGCTGCTGCTCCAGCTGAACCCGCAGAGCTTTCTCCCGCTCCAGGGTCAGAGCGGCTCCTCCCTCCCGGGTGTGCAGGGTGGCAGTCAGACCTGCACAGGACACCTGAGCAGAGTGGGACGCCCGAGCCAGCTCGTTACGCATATCTGACAAGTCCCTGAGGTCAGGGAGAGATCGACACAGAGGTCATATGTTAGCACCGTCAAAGATACAAATAAAAACACAGGAAACTGGATCATTTGTCAAACTGTTTACACATTGTTGACCTTTCAGTGGAGCTCTTCAGTTCACAGACATGCCTCCGAAACCCGACCACTTGTCGCCACAGCATCAGCAGCCGACTGTGTTCAGTGCTGAAGTAACTGTGGAAAGACTGAAAGAGGAGCCAAAGACAGAAATAACTCATTATCTTCACCTTTTTTCTCCATTTTACTGTTTTATAAAGCATCCCTCTCCCACCTCCTCCTCTCTCCTCCAGTCAGACTCCTTTTGTTCCAGTTCCTCCCTGGCCTTCGTCCAGTCAGCAGTGAGCCTGCGGATGTCCTGACTGAGAGCCTCATTGGCCAAACCGGCCTGCTCCAGCTGCTCTCTCAGCATGGCGTTCACTGCAGACAAACTGCTGCTCCTGAAAACACACGAGGGGAAAACTAATTATGTTGACGGAGCAAGTCAGGCAAAAACAACGTTATATTCTGAGGTTTTCGATGCACAACAGACAAGAGACATGTGACGCGTCTCATGTAATCAGTCACCTCTGCTGTTCCTCCTCCAGACGGATTAAAGCGTCCTCCAGGTTGCTGCTTGATTCGTCTTGATGACGACCATTTGATGATTCACTGTGGCTCTGAATGAGAAAATTTGATAAGTGTTACAACCCAAAACAGTTGGGACAGTGTGTAAAATGTAAATAAAACCTAAATTCATTAAATGTAGTATACAGTGTGTATATTTACAAAAATAAAATGTGTTGTTTTTGTATGATTTCAATTGAATATGTGTCACAAAGTATGGGCAAATGATCACTTTCTGTTTTATTAATGCATTAGTCAACATCCCAACATGTTGAAAGTGAAAGTGATAGTTTGGGATTTTTTTTAAGTGTATGAGGTACACAGTGTGCTGCGTACAGTAGATGGCGGCTGGCATGCCCTAAATTTGAAGAACCAGGCAGGAGAACTGGCACAGAAGCTGAGTAATGTACTTCTGTGGATGTGAGCAGCAGCAAAACCTATTTTAGCCACCTTATGACGGCCCATCTAAAAAACTAAATCAGTTTATTAGTAAAGTAGTTGAAGTGTATGATATATCTACAATATTGTTTATTGTTCTTTCTGGGGTCCAACATATAATATGCAGTACATACAACTTAAATGAAAACAAACTTCAGCGTCACGTCACTGACATCACAGTGAAAATTGTTGCGAATAATCACTTGTCGCAGAACTATTTACGTCACATTTGAACTCCGTTGCTTAGCTACAAAAGTACCTGTAACGGAAAGAGGCCGAGGTGAACTAACTAGTGGGCGGAGCCAAAACACACAGCCGCTTTCCACAGAAGAACTCTGTGGAAACACACCTATTCTGACAGCAAGGTAAAGTTGTGAAGGTATTCTAAATATAGCATACACATTAACTGATATAGATTTTTTTTTGGTGGCTAAAATCCATTTTGCTGCTGCCCCTCATCCACAGAAGTACATTGCTTAGCTTGTGTAACTGTCCTCCTGTCTGCGTCTCTAACTGGACGTGCCTGATACCATCTAATGTAGTTAATACACCCACTGTGGAAAATTACCTTATGAAACCCAGCTTCAAAAAATCCAAACTCTTCCTTTAACCCATAAGAACCCAGACCTATTTATCCTTGAAGGAAAGTTATGGGGGATATACCACAGACCAAGTGGACCACATAGAACACATTTATTATGTGTTTTTCAAAAACACATAATAAATGTCAAAGATCTGTGATGTGACATAAACGTTACATTGGGCTTTTATGGTATTTATGTTTATAATATTTCTTATTTTAAAATTTTAAAAAACTCGACACATTTTATGCTTACAGAGACACAAATTTGCCTTTTTCTTTGTATCTCCACAATATATATCAAAATTGTGACATTAATAGTGCTGTTTAACAACAAATTATTTTTCAGATATGTTTTTAAGTAACATAATAATAATAATAATAATAATAAATCAATAATAAATTAAAAACAAATAACCACGTGTCTTTTTGTTTGCATCTCCATACATATAAAAATAGTGACTTTAATTTGTTCAGGAAATACAGTCAGTAACAAAAATAAGCTTTTTGAAATTAGCTACTTTTTCCACATTTCTGTTCTGAATATGGGAGATTTTGGAAGATTTAAAGTGTTTGTTACACGGGTGTCACGATGGGTTCTTATGGGTTAATGTGGTCTTTCCTGGAGTCTAAATGAAAAAGCACCACTCACACTCAATCTGTGCTTCTCCAGCTCTGAGGACCGATCCTGCACCATCTGCTCCAGATCCCCACACCTCTTTTTGTACTGAAGAACCTGAAGAAGCAGGAAAACTATCACTGACTTGTAACATCTCCGACACCAACATCTCAGCTTTAGACAGAGTAAATCAAACATACCTTGGCCTGCAACTTCTGCACCAGCTGCGCCTGCCTCTGCTGCCCCTCCTGGTACGCAGTGAGTTTACGCTTATATGCCGCCTGCTCCTCATCCAGCCGCCGCCGTAGGTCAACGTTCTGCTGCGCCAGGCTCCGTGACTCCGGCGAATCATGATCCCCGTCCCCCGTCTCAAAACGCAACGCCTGCTCCAGCTGCGTGGTTAATTAAAAGTAAGAAGTAGGGGGTGGTGTTTTTTTCACAGATCTGCACAATGCTGCCATGCTGAGGATTTAAAATACCTACACGTACCGTAAACCCCAACAAACTTAGTATTTGAGACTGAAGTGCTGAGCTTGGAAACAGGAAACAAACCCACACAACAAGGTCCACTAGTAGCTGTTCATATCACACCATCTTCCTCCTCAATTGGATTTTGCCCAGCTGTCATAGATTTGTTTGAAAATTCAATTTTTCTGAGAACTTTAAGGAATTCTTGTCAATGCTGGCTTAAAATGTATAACTGAACATTCATTCTTGATTTTAGAAACATCAGTTGGCAAAACTATCTCACCATAAGGTCATTTTTAGCAGATGTTTAGAGCATTAGAATTAAACTTAGTAGTGCAGATGCTGAGGGCAATACGTGATTATTCTTCAAGAAACTGATGCTTTAAGTCAGTGCTAGAATCGATGCAACAATGATGTGTATTCATGAATAAAGGTGCATCGTTTCCAAAATAAATTACCTCATGGTATTTGAAAAATATTCTCCTCTAACTCCCTGAGACTCCTTACATATTTTACCTGTGTGAATATTATGTCAAATCATGTTAACCTACAAACCCCTGGTGTAGTCTTTTCAGTTTATATGGCTCTAAAAAGGAAGTTTTACTAAAAACAATGTGGCATTAATGACACAGAAGACTGACATATTGTGAATATGAACAGATGATCTTATCACTGGAAGAAAAAGTTTGGAAACGTGTGACATGAACTCAGCACCTTGAGATGCTGTGAATGTTGTAAATAATTAACACTTGAGTCTAGTCAGCCTATGCTTGTTAGCGATTGATCAAGCAGCAGACAATGATCACAGAGATTTTAAACTTCACTCTATTGTTTTTTTTCACAATTATTATTTTGCTGTACTCATAGTTGTAGCCGTCAGTACTGTGTTACTGTTACTCTGCATATTTCCATATTTCTATCTGTACATAATCTCTATTTCAGACTTGTTGCATTTGTATTTTATATTGTTATAAATTGTATATTTAGTAAAACATGCTTTTCTAAATATTTTTATTTACTACTATACTATTTCTATGCAAATTGAGCTATCGTTTATGACTACAGGTATAATAAGTGGCATCTAAACCAACCTAAGTATTTCTTATTCCTAAAGCAGAAAAAAGAAGCAGCATCCCAGTGTGCCAAACTATTTACTTGAATTACTTTAAAATGAAATGTGTTGACTAGAAAAAGGGAGGAAAAGAGGCACAGAGCCACTCTCTCTTTAGAATTGGTTGTTGAATGAAGAGACAGCCTGCAGGACCGTTTGGATTTTTTTTTAAACTGGGGTTGTATGAGGTACTTATCAATAGTCAGGCTATTCGAACCCACTTTGAAAAAAAATCTGAACTATCCTTTTAATAATGGTGCATAGCTATTAATAGTTTATAAAAGGTTTATTTATCTGAATGAACTTTATTGGTGGTTTTGATAGTTTCTGGATGCAGTCCTGCGTGCCTCCCTCAGTGCCCACCCACCACTGCACCTCCTCTGAAGCCCCTGTTTACAGTCGCCCAGGGTGACAAACGCCATGGCAACATTACACTTCAGTTAATTCCAGCCCCATCACCTGGGAGACCGAAAATCTCAGACAAAGACAGACTGAAAATACTGAAAACAGCAAAGTACCACAGCATTCCCTCTGACTGTGTGTAATCTCGAGGATTGAGAAAGTGTTGATATTCTACTTTTTTTTTTTTAAAGTGGGGAAGAATTTGAACCCACGACTGGGATGTTATTCACAGTTACAGTCATGGAAAATATTATTAGACCACCCTTGTTTTCTCCTTGCTTTCTTGTCAATTTTAATGCCTGGTACAACTTAAGGTACATTTCTTTGGACAAATATAAAGATAACAACAAAAATATCTGATAAGAGTTTAATTTAAGAGCTGGTATCTAGACATTTAACATGGTTTTCTTGATAATGATTTTGGTTATTATCAAGAAAACCATGGAAAATGTCTAGATATCAGCTCTTAAATTAAACTCTTATCAGATTACATTACATTACATGTCATTTAGCAGACGCTTTTGTCCAAAGCGAATTACAATAAGTGCATTCAACCTGATGGTACTAGACATAGACCACAGGAATCAAGTAAGTACATAACTTTAAGAGCTAACTGTCATCGCTGAAGGAGTGCTATATGTTAAAGAAGAAAAGAAGAGAAAAGAATAAGATTTTTTTGTTGTTGTTGTTATTATTATATTTGTCCCAACAAATGTACCCTTAGTTGTACCAGGCATTAAAATGAACAAGAAATTGAGGAACAATGGTCTAGTCATTTTTTCCATGACTGTATATCTCCCATCTGATTCTCACTATTCCTTGTCTGCCCACTCTGCTATCAGTTGTCCTGGTGTCTTACCCTCTCACTTATTGCGCCATACTTGATGGCGAGCTCGTCTCGGTCAGCCCTGCTGTGTGCCAGCAGGTCCTCCAGCCTCGCCAGCTCTCCCTGCAGCACCCGGTTCTCCTCCTGAAGGGACATGACGGAGGACATGGCCCCGGCTGCTGAGGGGGCAGACAGAGGCAACAATCAGGCAAAGATAAAAATCAAAAACATACATGTGGCATAATAGGAGAGCAGAGTGAAGCCACTCACAGCTATCGTTGAGGTTCTTTGTGACAATCTCTCTCACTCGTGCTGGCAGACATGTAGGGGGAGCATCTGGTGAAGGGCCCCGCACGGTCAGCCTCTTCTCCTCAGACAAAACACTCTCCTCCAGCCTCTGGTGCACAAAACACACACACCTGATGCTTTGATTTTGCATTTAGAGACAAAAATGAGACAGAAAATACAGAACATAGATACATATACCGCCACAATAAACAATAATCTGAAGGTTGGTGATGTGTGAAAAGTGCCACAAGACCAAAACTGCTGCGTAATGAAACCACAATAGGAACACAAACATGCACTGACATGAGCAGCTTTATTTGTCACACCACAGAGCAGCCTGGTGTTAATGAGCGGCGGCAGGTGGAGGACGGCCCGGTCACCTCACCTGGATCACAGACTCCAGCTTGTTGGAGTCGGTGTCTGGGGTTTCTGCGGCGCTCATCGCAGCAGCAGATATTTAAAATCCTCCAGCGCACCAATCTGGATTAAACCCCGCGCGGGAAAATAACGACGTCTTCACAAACTGAACCGTCGATCTTTTTTTGCTTTCCAGGTGCGATAAAAAGAAGAAAAGTTGCGAGCCTGGAGCCTCGTGTGGTTGATGCTGCTGGAGCAGACAAAGTTTGGTCGCTGAGGAGCGACAGCTCACCACCACCTCCTCCTCCTCCTCCTCCTCCTCCGGTGCAGGCAGGCAGAGATTGAGGACAGCAGGATTAACAGGGTTTAAGATTCACACCTCCTCCACCTCCACTCTCACTGCTCACATTCACAACCCTCCACACCACCGCTGCTATTCAGCTGCACAACAAAGACAAGCACGATAAAACTTTAACAGCCATATAGGGGTAAAAAACTCAACATATGGAAAACATCGTTTTTATGTCGCAAGGATAGCCTATAGAACATTAAAAACAACATTTAGAGCAGGGGTGGTGGGTCAAATTATATACTGTATGTATATATATATATATATATAAATATATATAATCTATCTATCTATCTATCTATCTATCTATCTATCTATCTATCTATCTATCTGTCTGTCTGTCTGACTGTCTGACTGTCTATCTATCTATGAAAAGCTGCATGTGACTCCTACAATAGGTCTTGACCACTACTGAGTTTGTGTAAAAAAATAAATAAATAAAAAGGGAAAAATAGGTGAATTGCAAGTTCTTTAAATTATGTGTACCAGCCACTTAAGAATGAATCTGTTTGTAGGAGTTGGTGTCATCTGGGGTGCTGGGACAGCTGAATGATGAACCAGATTTGGTTAGCTGGACTTAAAAATCAACACAAAAACCAAAACAACTTCAGTCTCAAAGTCTGTTTCTGGGAACAACACCTCAGATTCTGGGTTTAGCTTTTGACTGGCATTTTACAGACCAAACGAGTAATGGTGAAAATATACTGCAGAATAATTAGTAACGGAAAGAGTAGTTCATTTGCAGTCCTAAAAAATGTGTTGATGTGATTTTACCATGTTGTTCATTCATTCTGATTGGAGGAAATGTTGTGTTCCAGCTGACCCCATTCTCCGCTACTATTAAAACATTGTTGCAAAATTACCCATGCATCATTTTAACAAAACATCAGAATAATCCCAGAGGTTTTAAACGCTTCTCAAAACAATAAATTCATGATAAAAACAAAAAGTTTACCACAGAAAGGAGTGTGTAGACATGTGAATGTAAAACTATGAGACAAACATTAAACTTGAGGAGAGTCTGCACTGAACTACTGGTGTTTGCATTGTC
Source organism: Centropristis striata (assembly GCF_030273125.1). Lineage (NCBI taxonomy): Eukaryota > Metazoa > Chordata > Actinopteri > Perciformes > Serranidae > Centropristis > Centropristis striata. The sequence goes on along the minus strand of NC_081519.1, from coordinate 7,433,572 downwards.
ATAGTTACAGACAAGAGGGTCATTGTGTCAATACCAGACCCCCAGCACACACACACACACACACACACACACAATGCCCCCCACTGACATGTCTGCTTTCAAGAAAGTAAAAACATGTTGGGGAATAAGAAAAGAATGTTTGTTTTTTGTTTTATAGGTGAATCTTATTGACAATAATGGATTACAGATACATCATATAAATTATTTGTTTATATGATGTGACCAAAGACTGTATACAGTAAATAATGTGGGTGTGACTAGCAAGTGTTCATCTAATCCATGCAGAAGCTTTTAGTTCTATCAGTTTTAAAGGCACAATATCTGTGGCGCCCCCAGCTGGCCTGTTAGTAGAAGAAGTCACTGATTTCACAGTGTGGGATGTGATACCTCACACACCTGTTGATCTTCCACAGACCAAACAACACCTGAGCAGCACCAACTTCTCACTTCAGCTTTTATGTTTACAACCAGCTGATGTCGCCATAAATTAATCATCAGGAATCCTCTTCATAACCTGCTTTATACTATTTATATTACTACTCCACCACATTCCAGAGGGAAATATTACTTTACACTCCACTACATTTATTTGACAGCTTTAGATATTTTGTTATTTGCCATTTTGCAGATTTCGATTATTAATACGAATTGTAAAGTACATTAAAGTATATAATTATAGGTGAAGCTACCAGGCAGTATAACGTTATTGAAAATTAGCACCAGCATTACCCACTGCAACAATAAACACATGAATGCATGAAGCATAATAAAATAACAGTATAATACCTATATGATCTTTAAATGAGCCATTCTGCGTAACGACTACTTTTACTTTCCCTATTATTTTGATGCTACTTTTGAGAGGGTACTTGAGTCTAAATGCAGGATTTTTTTTTTTTTAATTCTGTGTTTCTACTTTTAGTTTTGTTTTGTTTTTTTATATCTAAGATCTAGGGCCTAAATAAATCTTCCACCACTGTGTATTTTGATAGAAACATAAACTATAGATATAATCTTCTTCATCCCCTAACACACATGAAGGAAAAGCATCCAAAAAGACACGCCCAAGTTTTCAAAAGTCTGAGTTGGAGGACGATGAGGAGGAGGGGGAGGACGAGGGGGTGTACGTTAAACTGTGCAGCATCCGAGCAAAAATAAACCGGTTTTGAATTGTTTCCCAGCAGCAGAGACTGTAACTAACCACACAAAACACACTGCTATGGAAACAACAGGCTGCGTATAAAACGCTCTCTGTAGCGATATTCACCCTCAGTGTGATAGTTCTGTTGCAGCTCCGAGGTGAAAACATCCACTTCCGGTGTGATTTGTAGTCTCACCTCGACAGATCGGTGTGGTGGTCGTTATCCTGCCGTCCCTCCATCCTCCTGAGCGGGCTGTAACATCTGAGAGGCTCAAACTTCTCTCCTCCTCAGTGAGACACGAACCATCAGCAGCAGGCAGTAGCGTCGCCTTCCTCCAGATCTGCCCCATGCTTTTTCCGGGGAGGGACTTCCAGTTCAGCAGCAGCAGCCTGCGAGCTGTTTTCAGCATGGCTGCCATCCTGTAATATCAACTCTGTACAAACGTTTCCTATCAAATCCAGACTTTTTTTTTCATGCAAATAATTTAAGATATATAAAAAAAAACATACCCTGAGCCACACCAACTCTTGAAGTCAGGATACAACCAAATCATGTGTGTAAATGTTAATATGTTTATATTGTATTTTTATATTTTATTGCTTGAAGTATGCCTAGGTTGTTCTTTTTATTTAATTGTGTTGTCATTGTCTATGTGTGTAATGCTGCTGCTACACTGTAATTTCCCAGCTTGGGATAAATAAAGTATATTTATTTATCTATCTATCTATCTATCTATCTATCTATCTATCTGTTTAATGGTGTCTATGTGAGTATGTGTATGAATATGTATATGCATCTAGCCTACGCTGTTGTAGTTTTTTTTTTTTTTTTTTTCCGGTTCGAAAAGAAGAATTAATAAAATGAAAAAAAAAGAAAAGAAAATGAAATTATACCTTAATGACTCGTTTTTAATAATTCAGAAATAGTTTCAATGAAGCTCCCAATAACATCATGGACCCCAGACTTCCCGTAGCTTATATTTGCACCAGTTATGGCTATAAATGTTCGGCTATAACATTACTAACTTTATAATAAAACATTTTTCCTTAGAATTTTACATCATGTAGGCCTAGGATTTTCACATTTGTACTTCTTAATAGTGGTTTATTTCTTTCCTCAATTAAAATACCCAAAGAAAGGATCAGTTTAAATAAATGATTACATCTGATCTGGTAAACAGTGATATAAATCTATATTTGCATTAATGTCACAAAATCATTCCACAGTAGTGCTGACACCTTTAGTTGACTAACAAATTAACAGTAAAATAATCACCAACTATTTTGATAATTCATTAATCAAAAAATAAAAAAGTAATTTTTCATGCAAAAGTTGCAGAAAATGCTGTTTTCAGTCCTTCAAATGTGGAGATTTCCTGCTTTTTTATATTAAATTCAATATCTTTGGGTTTTTGACTGAAAAAAAAAACAAGTTTAAAGACATCAACCAATGATGGACATTTTTCACAACAAATTATTAATAAAGTAAAAGACAGATTAATCAATAATAAAAGTTATTAGTTGCAGTTAATGTAGTAGTAGTATTGCAAATCCTAATAGTATTCCATTAGTCTAGATTATTGTCTGTGAAAATAAAATGTAATACATTAACTAAAAAAACTACCATTTGATGCTTTTTGAATGTGATATTAAAAATCTATCTAATAAATCAGTTATTTTAAACAAAAAGTGTTTTAAATATGTAAAAGATAGAAGGCAGGAAGAGTCTTTGATGTTCAGTTCAATACATGGATATATTATCAAGTTCAGAACAATGAAAGAAAACAATGTTTATGAAATTAACTCCAATTGGCCTCATTAAAAAAACATTTATTGGATATTAAAACAATCTTGTTAAAATATGTTGCTGGTAACATTGAGAAGGTAACTCCATGTTCTCCTTTTATTATAAAGAACTTTATATATTGTTATACCAAATGCTTTAAACAAGTTTAATACTCTAATCTCTGAGAACACACTCCACCTGTAAATAACCTTTCTACGAATTCACAAGCAGACAAGTTCACAAATAAAAATCAAAACAAGAATGAAATATATTGTTTATTTACAAGAAGACAAAGATTTACATTTCAGATCTTTGAGATCTTTTTAGAAAGGCACTTAATCAAATACTCAATGCAAATTAGCGACAAGATTGAGGACATTTCCATTTGGTAAAAGGCACACTTTTTAAAAGCAACAACACAAGAGGCAGAGACGTATATATGAAGGGCGTACACGAAGACAAACGTGAATGAAACATGTTCAAACTTTGAATGACAGAAGAAAAAAAAAATCATGACATTTTCAGACACCATGATTAAAACAGTCTGGGTATTTTTTTGAAGAAGGCTGAAGAGGTTTAATGTAAAACTAAATCATCAAATATTAATATAGCTTTGCAAGATCCCCTAAAACAAAAACTAGGGAACAAAAAACACACATAATTGTATAAAGCTAAACAAAACACGGGTACTTCGATGGGTAAACTAACTTTCCCAAAAATGTAAAAACAACCTTGAGATGAGTGGTGCTGGTGTAATGAGATAACTCTATGATGTTGTAACGACGAGGAACAGTCAAATCTGATTCTGGACAGATTTACAGTGACAAGGAAAGGAAACTAGAGATAAAATCAGGGAACATTTGATTTAAGGCGATGCATAGATGTTTTTCATCTGGTTAGTGTAACGAGTCAATCTTTCCCTTCGACCATCAACATGCTCACTTGTCTTCAGACACTCCAGCGACGACGGGTTAGTGGTCACCTGACTTCTAAAATCAAACATCCCACTTCCTAACAGAGTGTGAGAAAAGAATACGATTGTAAAAAATCTGTACATGTTTACTGTTTGTTCCATCGGAGTGTGTTGGTCAGCGGGCTGAAGTTTGTGTCTTTACAGAACAAGTGCAGCCAGAACAAATGAGCCAGTTTGCTAACAGTTCCTCTCTTTTTTAGTTTCTCTTTGCCACAATCATCCTGTCCAAGGAATGTATGGAACCTGAGCGTGTGCATGTTTCCTCACCACTCAACTAAACTGCACCCATCCTGATTTGACAGCATCTTTACTGGAGCTGTGGAGGAGACGGGGGAGGGTGGAGGATGAGAGTGTGATGATAATGGGAGTGAAACAACTAAAAAAGAAACAATAATGAGTGTGTTTACATGGACATGAATAATCCTTTTATGGGGCTAATCAAGAATTGAACATATTGAGGGTTTGATTTTTTTAAAGTATTGTATGTTGACTTTTTCTATTCATATTTTCTACATATGCTGCTGTTTTTTTACTCAACTCAAGTACTTGTTTCCTTTATATTTAATACTTTGTTCTTTTGCACACAACACCACAACAAAGTCATTGTATGTGAAAACTTACTTGGCAAAAAAAAAGATTCTGATTCAACTTAGAAATCATCTTATTCATATTCCTGACATACTAGTGATTATTGATTACTGCTTTCTATTTGCGGAGGCACTGTGATGTTTATAAAAAACAAAACGCTCATGGCAGATGAGAGCGATACCAAATATTAACACTTTTTTAATCTATTACCACTTGACAAGGTTACTGTTCAATTCTACTCTTCTGGTTGCCAATAGCTGTCTGCTCTGAGCTCATCCACACACACGGACGCATCACATACTGAGCTAATGCTAATCCTGACAGGAGCTACGCTACCCCTTACACACCAGTAGAGTCATTATCACTACTTAGGACAAGGGGCAGTGCTTATAGATTGCAGAGTTCAGGTGAAGATAAAGGGTGAATACCATTGCGTCATTACTTTACTTTGATTGTGTGTGAAATCACAGTAAAGTAATTATAGTGTGCAGTGGTATTCATCCTTTATCTTCACCAAAGCTGTTCCTGCGACCCACCGGCACCTGATCACCAGTACTGGCTGTGCACGGGGAGCTTTGTTGTATTGTAGACTTTGGTCTTTCAATTACCAAAAGACAAAATTTGTTTGTCCTTCGCTCCAGAAGTAAGAAGCTATTGCTGCCAGCACATCACCAGATAGACAGCAGCATCAATAACTGATATAAGTAAAGTTTCCACACAACAGTATCCCAGTTTATTTCATGTTTATGGGCATATCCAGTTTTCTGAAAAAATATTTTTGATATGTTTGAACAACAGATGGGATATTTCAAAAACCAGATCATAAACTGGTTATTCATGTCCATGTCAACAAACGCGTGGTGAAAAGAACACAAATGTGACAGATGGACGAGGTGGATTACTACACAGACAGAATACAGGGGACATTTTGCGAGAAACTTACTTGGAGCCTGCAGATGTGAAATCCCCCCACAAGTCGGAGCTGGGTGGGGCTGCGGGGCCGGGGGACCCAAAGTCTAAAAGAGAGGCTGGAGGTGGAGACAAACAATTATTGAAAGCATGAATTCTGTTTAAATCATGTGAAGATGTTTTTAAAAAATGGATTTGATATAAGAGTATGGTTATCACCAGCGTTAGTCTGTACAGGTGGCACTGTCTGTTGTGCAACCGGAGGTGGTATGACACCTCCGACTTTTACACCTGGTGGAGGTGGAAGTAGGCCGCCAGCCATGGGCCGCGGTTTGGCACCACCTGCCTCCTTCTTCTTGATGTTCTGTGACGAACATGAGAGCCATGAGAATTTCTGAATGTCTTTATAGTTTAATGAGTGGCTCTTTTCATCATAGAATCTGTCATTGTTTAGTGTTTCATTAAATACTTTAATTCCTTTACGTCCTGTAATGTTGGAGCTGAGTGACTCACCCCGATGCTGATCTTGATCGTCTGTCCCTCTTTGAAGCTCAGGTCCAGCTTCGGTGCTGTGTTCTCAGTAGCTTCCTGTTTTGCGAGCTCACCTTCTTGCTTCACCCATCTGTAGAAATAGAGTTTGAAAGTATAATAATTAGCACTAAAATAACTCTAGAGCCAAACTGGGTCATTTCAGCAGCAAGATACAGACAAGAAAAATGTGTGTATTATAGGTATTGTAACAAAAAAACGTCATAAAAAGTGTTGCGTATGTGTACCTCTTTTACACTCATTTAGAATGAAAACAAATGAATTACATGCATGAATGACAAATTATGTACCATTGTTTGCCCACAGAGCAAATATGCAAGTATGAGTGATTTTCACATCACATTTTAAACATTTTAATGTAAATGTAGCAAAATGCGCATATAAATATGTCCCAGGTCACTCATTTTCATGTTATATGTATACACAGAGATCAGTGAGTTAAAATGTGTTGTATGAGAAGCTAACTTACTTAAAATGGTCTTGTAAAGCTACGTTGAAGTCAAATGAGTCTCCACGATCAGCAAAACCCAGACCGATAAAAGCATGGCGTCCTTTGTGAGAGCAATTGCAAAGACAAAGCATATTAGAGTACCTTGTGAATCATGTGACAAAACATAAAAAATACATATTCCTGCAGTGATTCGAGGAGGTTTTTAAGTAAAAACAGGGTCTTACCATTGCCATCTTCTATCCGGATCACAAAATACCTGCTGGAGTCTGTGACTGCTTCAACTACACACCCTGGATACTGTTCGACTGGAGCTTGGGCAAACAACTCTCCTGTAAACAACAAATTTACACCAAACAGGCGCCTTAATCCCTCTGACAAACAGACATATTTTCTCTGTGATAAATGTGACTGGAAGTGTATAATTAGTGAGTCTTTCCAGGGATAATTGAGTAATTAGTGAGTTAAAATGGCTCACTTTTAATACTCTAATGCTCTTGTGCTCATGGAAGGTTAGGTGACACATTTAATGAGTCAGTTCTTATCTTGCACAATTACTTACAGAGGTAAAAGGTTGCGTAAAAGAGTTAACTGGAAAGCAGTTTATCTTGGTGACATTAGTTAAGAGACGTGTGGTGAATCATATGCACACATCACATTTAGCTGCAGGGAGATGCAAGTTGGTTTACCTGTGTTTCTGTCCTCTAACTTAATGTAGGCCATCTTGCCTTTAGCAGTGATTTTCATTCTGCCACTCCATGCAGGTTCATCCAGCTTCCAGTCAGCAGCACTTAAAAAAAACAGGAAGCACACATCGTCTATGAAAGTGGCTGTTTATACACAGTCAGCTGCAGGTTTTCATAGCAGGAGGAAGTGAAATTAAATGTTTTCAGGAAGATCAACATGAGACAGTTGTGTCAGCAGTGATCTGTTTTGTTCTGCTGTCAAGTAAAAGATAAAACAATCATTTAAAAAGGACAGGTATAATTATTTCCTATTTTGAATATAATGACTCAGTGAACTGTCGCAAATGAAAATATGACTACAATATGACACCTGTGGAAGAAATCACTTGGCCCTGAGCAGAAAAAAGACTTCATATGCCTACATCTTAAGTATTATAATAAAAAAAACATAGTCCTCCATAAATGATATTCAACCTGCAGCAGACAAAACAAACATGAATTTATAAAATATCAAACCCAAACAATTTAGAATTTCAATCAAAACTGTTAAAATATGGCACAAATCAACTTCTTCAACTTTTTCAGGAGCTTTGAACTGTATAGCACATTCTCCTGTTTGCTTCATGACATCTGAGCAAATCCAATGGAAGGAGGAGGACCATGAGATAAAATTGAAAGCATCAGAAAAAAAGCTAGTAAATGGACCTTGAGTTTTTGTGTTTGCCCAACTACTGTTTCCAAAAGTCAAGAATGAACTTTCATGACAAATATTTGTGCAGAAAGACAGACAACAGGCTAATTTTGAGCAGTGAAAAACTGATTATAATGCTACTCTTCATCGATCCGTCACATTATAATGTGTCTCGATCTGACTAAAACAAAATGAATGCAGTGAAAACAAAAGTTAGGTATTAAAATATCTCCTAAAAACACTAAAGATAATATCTATACATCTATCCATCTATCTATAGTGTTTATATAACCCGATTACTTCGTCAAAAAAAAGCACACAATGAATACACTGAACGCAAACTCTAATGTGCTGACTCTTCACGGATTCTTGGCTAGTCACAGGCTAGCATAAACTCTAAATCCCTGCATCCATTATCGGACAGGTATTACTCCTGCCATTTTAACCGTGTCAAATTTTCAGCAATGTCATCATTTCTCATATCTTTCAGGACTTAAGTTAACTTTCCAAGTGACAGCTGGTGTTAATCGCAGTAAAGGAACCGTTTGTTGAAAAAGTGTGTGGATGGAGGTGTCACATTTCAGACAGCAGTGAACAGTTACAGCGGTTGTGTTTGGAAAATGCTAACCGAAGTTATTAGCTCATCCAGCCACTAGCATATGAATCAGCTAGGTTAATTAAGTTTGTTTTATATAGATATATTATAGTTACTGACTGTGCGTGCTGTAACCGTCGATTAAACTTTACATGGAGGTAGAGAACAGTAACATCTTAACATCTGGTTGTCCGAAAATGGATGTATTTCCGTTAAATTAGCTTGTTTGCGGACACTTGTCTCGCGGACTGGTCCGTTTCTACGGTTCCGACCGTCTGAGCTCAGCTTACCGATATCCTCGGTTAGAGGCCCGCGGCGGGATCCGGTAAACATGAACCTCGGGCTTTACACAGAGCATTGACTCATAACTGTTGTCTTCTGCCATTTTGTTAAGTTTTTACCAACTATCGGAGCCAACTTCCGACTTTCAATGGACACCTCTGCTGCAGTTGAACCAGACGACGAGATCCTGCACGAGCCGCGGAGCTCCGATCAAACAGCGCCGCGGCCGGTCCGGATGGTCCGAGCAGCGGGGAGGAAGGATCCAATTCCCTCCGTTACCAGTAAAAGTCCTGGATTAAAAAACGTTACTTCACTAAATCTGCTAAGGTATTTTCCACAAAATGTACTTAAACTATCAAGTATTATCAGTGGTGGAATGTAAGTAAGTACATTCTCTCAAGTACTGTACTTAAGTACAATTTTGAGCCAGTTTACTTTCCTTGAGTATTTCCCAATATCGTCACCCTGTTAAAATAATCGCCTTACTCATTTTTCCAAGTTTTGTAGGAAACACAAAAAACTTCACCAAAAGTGTAACATATGACATTTATTGATAATTTCACTCAAAAAGAATGGCTATTGGCATAGTAATAACACGGTGTGTAAATTATGTAATTTAAGAGAAATAAATGTCTTAGGCAATTTGTTGAACATGCCTTTGTGACTCAAGCAAGATATGGTAACACTTTATTTTGAAGGTGTCTACATAAGAGTCACACAAGCCTGTCAGAAACATGACATGACAAGTATCATGAGCATTAATGTTACTTCAAAGTGTCATTAATGTTCATGCCACATCCCATGTCATGTTTATGACACGCTCATGTCACTCTTATGTAGACACCTTCAAAATAAAGTGTTACCATATCTTGCTTAAGTCACAAAGGCATGTTCAAAAAATTGCCTAAGTCACATTTTATTTTGACTTAGGCATAATACATCAACATAGGCCATTATCTTAAAGGGGTAAATTCACATGATCTGATCAACTGAGGATGTAGGCGGTTTTACCATAGGTGCCCGGCGTCATGAGGAGATGATTTAGGCAAAAAAAAAAACAATTTTGACAAAAAATGACTAGTGTGACGATATGTAACTTTTTACTTCTACTCCACTACATTAAGAGGCAAATAATGTACTTTTTACTCCACTGCATCAGCTGACAGCTTTAGTTACTTTTCAGGTCAAAATTTAACATGAAAACACAATCAATTTAAAGTAATTACTTTAAAAATAAAGAAATTAAAACATCATAACAGTAGGCTATATTAAGTAGTTAAAATGAGCCACACCTTGAAAAAATTAAAACGCTGCTTACATAAATGCACACAATCTGAGTGGGTCCATTCTGCATAACAAGTACTTTTACTTTTGACCTTTACTTGTTCTAAAATATTAGATTATTTGTATGAATACATTTATGTAAGCAGCGTTTTAAATTTAGCAAAGATAGGGCTCATTTTAACTACTTAATATACTGTTATGAGGTTACCAAAATGTCTAATCACTTTAAATTGGTCATGTTTTTTTTATGTTAAATCCTGACCTGAAAAGTAACTAAAGCTGTCAGCTAAATGTAGTGGAGTAGAAAAGTGCAACATTTGTCTCAAACTGGAAAACTCAAGTAAAGTACACATACCTCAAACTTGTACTTTATAAAGTTTTAAGTCCAAGACTTTAACTTGCAGTGGAGTTGTTTCGCAGTGTGCCATTAGTACTTTAACTTAAGTAAGGGATCTTTCCCCACCACTGAGTATTATGTAGAATGGCTCCAAAGTGTTGTATTATTAGAAAAATATTTTATTTTGTTTTTATCTTTAATAAACTACGAGGCCTACACGCTTGAGCATTTAAGGTTGTAGTTCTTTAACATTGTGTAGACAATTGTAAATACTTCTTGGTAGTTTAGTATTTCAGTAAATCATTAAATCCAAAGCTGTCAAATAAATGTAGTGGAGTTAACAGTCAAAATTTCCATCTGGGATGTTGTGGAAGAGACATATAAAGTATAGAAACTGGAAATACTTGATTGAATATTTCACAATTGTACTTGAGTACAGTACTTGAATAAATTAGTAAGTCACAATATACTAAGTAAATACTCATTCTGCAGAATTATATATAGATGTTTTGAGTCATAGTGGGGATTAGTGATTTTACTATAGATCTTTACATTAACCTCTATTAACTTAACATCTGTAACACTAAAATAATTGTAATATTAAAAATAGTAATAATTGACAGAATTGATATATTGCTTTTAAAGATATTAAGATGCGAAATAACTTAGAAATAATATATGGATCAGAGTCATTCAACCTCATGCTCCAGAAACACATTTCATGGCATACAAAATAACGACACACCAAGTTTGAAGTGTGTTTATTAAAGGGTATTCAAATTTCATTTCTGTTTTTCAAGTTTCAAAACAACAATGACATCAAATCAGCCTCATTGAGACAGGTGGCTGTGAATAGGTGAGACAAAGATCCATGTGTCGGACACACAGGATGGGTTTTTCTTTTAAATATCAATTTGTAAAGACAACAATCCATTTTATTTATTATTTAAACCTGATCACCGGGGACAGTATCTTAAGAGTAGAGTGTATATCATCTAATTAAACAAACATATTACAATGTTAAAGCTGCAATAGACAACTTATATTCTGCCATTGAACAGCAACAAAAGGAAACTTCACTTCCCAGATATTAGTGATCAATGCACTCCTCTAACCCAAAATGTCTATTTTTTTTTAAAGCGAGTTTGGATCAAGTGGTACAAATGCAGCAATTTTAGCCATATTGATAAGCTTGTTGCTGTGTAGAACCAAGTTCTAAAATTTACCATGAATCATAGTTTCAGCTCACTGGTTTACTTTTATTTCCAATCAATGGTTTTGCTGACACTGGACATTTTTTGGATAAATTATGGCTAAAGCACAATCATAGAACATTCCTGTAAGAAAAGCATTGGTGCACCCTCACTTTGTGTAATTTTGTATTTCCATAACACTCTTGCAGCTATAAACTGTGCCTCAATGACATAGGATGTATTCAATGGAATAATTAACCTATCATAATGTGCACAAAAAGCTCATAATTAACAAGCACTGTGAAAGTGTACATCTGTAACTAGGGATCATTTAAGGCATAAAAGTGTCAAAGGGCTTAAAACTTGCTGCAGTAACTATCAGTACAGGCAGCTCCTCAGTATTTCTAAGATTATTGATTTCATGATTTGAAAACTTGTTTTCAATCGATGGCAAACAATGATGTAAAATCTTTAGCGTGAGAAACATCACATGAAAGACATTTATCACAACCAGTCAGTGGAAATTGGCTTTGTTCTTAAGGAATCTGATGAAAAGATATTGTTTATATTTTTGATAATTTTTGTAATTTTGACCATAGACTCTTCCCAGATTAACACGTCATGTGGCTATATCGTACTGCAGTTGGACATTAAATAGTTATTTCTGAAGAACAAACCAGAAGCTTAATAATGCGGCCAGTCCATATACTTCAACTGCTGCAGATCAAAATACTCTTTTCTACACAGATGCTTGGCAGCTGGCTATAAGAAAAGTTTCAACTTAGCAGTTCTTATTAGAAACACCAAGGCAACACACAGGGACATTTCTGCACGATAACTTAAGAATTGAAATTCATGAATAGGTCTGACTTTTTCCACTTTGATAAAAATTTAATACGACACGGATAAAGTTTCCTATGCAAGCTACATAATCTAATCTCTGATGCACTACTGATCTCCTGACTTGAACAACCTATGTCTCAGAAAAAAATCCACAAAGATGAAGAAACAATGTCAACAGTTGAAAGAAAACACATCACAGGTAGTTAGGCAATATGTAAGAGATATTCCAGGGAATCAATTCATCTTTATTGCTTGAATAAGCTTAGATTTAATGACAATCTGCCCTTCTGATCTAAAATCTTTGGCCACAGGCTGCGTGCCCACCGGGCATTTCTTTCATAGCCACCAGTTCCATACATGGGCCTGTGGACTGTGGGAAGTGCTGGTCTGGGCCTCTGCCATTGCTCTGCAACTACAGTATAAAAACACACTTTTAAGAACAGTGCATTTTTACTAGTGTTGGATCAGTTAGATTTCCCCCCCGCCTTGCACTCAAGCTGGTAAACACTCGGTAAACTCTCAGCACTGTCAAGCACTTCATTTCCACTGAACCCAACAAAGTGAGGCCAGCATCCCGGTGGACACCCAGCCATGATCCACGCTCTCTCAGTGGAAAGGCCAGCTCGGTCGCTTGCACGTCTCCGGGGAATTCCCACAAAGCTCTGCTTATTCTCCCTGAAGAGACAGACACCTGATGCCCTGGCACTCGGCCGGCCAATCATACTTAAAATCAAAGGGCACCTCATGGTACATCAAAGTATCACAGTGTGTAGGGAGGTGAGGCAAAAGCCTGTTCACAGTGTGGAACAGAAGGGGTTTCAGTTCTTTGACTGATCTCTGCCAGCCCCTTGCAGTGCTCCACAGAAGGAACCGACAAGGTGAAAGGCAAAGACCATGCCAGTAAGCAGAGTAGAGAGAGGGTGGAGAAGTCCGTTTCAATCGATGCTACGTCGTCATATATCTATATAAATGTCTGTCAAATTTTGTGTATCCCCACCACTCTGCTCTTCATACCACACACAACCCCTTTAAATGCCACCCTTTACGCCCTCTCAGAGAGACAGCTGATTCCTTGCAGCAGGTAGCTCTAGTTTATCTGCAGAGTCGGAAGCCTGAGGTGCCATCTGGGCCGGTAGGTTGGCGGATCACATGATTGTTTGGACGAACTGGTTCCGGTTGTTGCTGCCCGCTCAGACGAGATGGCCTAATGATGTAAAGAGAAAATTAGATTAAATTAAAAATAGTGTTTTTTACTTCTAGGTGTTTTAATTAGTGTGTAAATTAATTGTTCTTCATCTTACCTGTCCTGGCTCGGACTGTCCTGAGGCGTATCATCTGAAGACGCACTACCCAAAATCCTTCTTCGTGCTTCTGCATACTCTGCCTCCCGCTGGGCCAAAGACTTCATCTGCTGAGAGGGGCGAGTCGAGGATGCAAGGTTTCCTGCGGTACCGTTGTTTGAAGGACGTTTCAGAATTCGAATTTGCGGTGGGGGTGCTGCAGGAAGAGACTCATCCTGGATTACAATAGCAGTTCGAACAGGTGAGCCACCCGAACCCAAGCTGGACTTCCTGTACATGTAAAAAAAAAAAACAAGCAGGAGGAATACAATTACTGGAAAAAACTTCTTACCATGTATTGAACTTTTTTTTTGATGAATTGTCTCTTTGCTTACTTTGCTTCTTGGTTTATTTTCAGTTTAGCCTCAAGCCTTCTCTCTATTTCCTGTAGAGAAAAAAATAATCTATTACATTGGTATTACTGTTAAACAAGTAAATGATCAGTCTTGTATAGCAAACATGTTCATGAGATCCGGATTTCTAAGTTGACTATACATATAATGTTTGATTTGACAGATAAAGTTGAAGCATTTAAGTTGAATCCTAAGGCAACATGCTCCATAAAAGCCAAAGTATGTTTGTGAAGTTTTTGGATGTACTTCGCCAAGTAAAATATAAATGACAAGTTGAAAAGTCAGAACTGTTTTTGTTTTTTGTGTTATGTTAGCAATAGGGATGTCAGATAAATTTCTAGTTAGAGCTATGAAATATCTTTGCTCACTACATTTTACTCTTTCAGGTGTGTAAAGATCTTATGTTTAAAATGCAAAAACATGAAATTATCAGTTACCTCATCAGTATCAGCCATGAGAAACAGGTGAGCAGGTTGGCTCATAATAACGAGGTAAAAAATTAGCAAGTCAACGACTATATTACGATAGTATCCCCCAAAAATAATAGGATCATGTACAGTCCCAAAAGTGCAGTCACTTAAAACTGTTTGATTTGATTACTGGGGGAACAGATTAAAAACGGTTATTACAGCAATATGACTGTCCCCACTACTAACAGGGATTCATTGTTACCACAATCAAATTTAACTGGATCAATATACCAACACATGCTACAATAACCTGCTAGATCTATGGCTTGAACGTTAAATCTACTATTTCAAAAGCCCTGAAAATGCAGCACTGTTATGATGTTGTAATGATTGTTGTGCAGCCTGTCATTTCCGCAATGGGCGGGTCGAAAAAAATGGGGGAATTGTAAGAAAAAGTCGACTTTGTAAAAGTTTAGTCTTTGCGGACATTATTATGGCGCGTCCACGCGTCATAAAATAATGTTGTTGAGTAAATAAAATGCCATGAAAGCCTGGCTCAGCCCCGTGTCGTTATGGGACAGGGAGGCCTGCAGGAGTCAGTCAGGAAGACGAGCTGATGTGTTTGATGAGAAAACAAGCTGAAATTTAAAAATAATAATAATAATAATGTTCATATAGGGTAGTCAAGCGCCAGGCAGACCCAGCGTATCGTGGTTCATTGTTAGGTGGCTGGCAAAGTGAAATCAAGTTATAAAGTAGTTTAGAGGAATATGATCACAGTGGTAGTGTTTCTCACCCCGCTGTCCGCTGCCTCTTCCCAGCTCTCTGCAACCTCTTCATCCTCCATGTTTAGCAGGACTGCTGGCTGTTACCTCTTCGGCTCCACCGGCTAACTATCTCCCATCCACGCAGAGGGCATGGGACGGTGGTGCAGAGCTCTTGCAGACCCGTGGGGAGCTCGATCTCAAGATTTTTTTGCGACCAGTTAAAGGCTGAATAAATAAATGCACGAGCCGCTGCTCGGCCGCGTGTTAGCCTGCTAGCTAAATGCTATACTGAGGGCAGCCTGCTAATTTAAATGTGGCGTAACGTCGGTAAATAAACCACTGGCGTTGTCCATAAGCCGCTCAGATGATTAAAAAAACACTGAGTCTAAACTATAGTTTAGTATTTGTTGACAGTGATGTTAGCTGTGGGTTGAGCCTCCTAAGTTAAACCGTCAAAACAGGAAGGGAAATGACGTTACAGTAACGTTAGCTTAAGGGAGTTAGCGTCAAACTGCTCTAGCTAAGTTTATGGATAGTAATAAGATTTTAAAAAAGACATTGATGTGAAATGCACTTTCTGTTCTGAATATATTGAAACTGTTACTCATTTATTTTGGTACTGCCCCTTTGTCCAAGGTCTCTGGGTTGATATTTGTAACTTTATTGCAAGAAATGTTGGTAAAGATTTTAAGATGTTTTGGAGTGATGTACTATTTGGGCTCGTTGACTTTAACAAAAATAAAGAAAAACTCAATGAAATATAAAAAAATAAACCTCATCATACTGAAGGCGAAATTTCATATTCATAAATGTAAATTTGCTCGAAGAAAACCTCTTTTGTTGCCTTTCACAATGAGCTCAGGCAGTACTATTAAATAATTCTATTAAATTCTCCAACAACCAAAAAGCTATTAAAACAGTTGATATTTGTGAACTATTAAATATATTACTATAAGAATTGTATGTTTTTTTATGTCTGTGAAATAAAGTTATAATAATAAAAATTTAAAAAAGATATGAGGAATCTATTGCTCATGCATTTTGTGAATATAATGTTGTGCAGGATTTTTGGATGGACTTGAGGAATCAGTTATCTAACTTTCTTCGTGTCTCATACCTGTTCACCAAAAAAGATGCTCTTTGTTATTTTACTCATTGTAACAAATTTGTTGAATTTGTAACCAATTTCTTAAATCTCTCTTGTAAGTTCTTTATACACAAACACATTTCTCAAAGCTAAGCCAAAGTTTCTACTTGAATTCAACTATCTTCTTAAGTCTCAGAATTGTAAAAGACAAAAAAATTAACAATTTCTTCAATATTATGACAGCCTGATGGATGTATAACCTTAATTTCTAATAACTATATGATTTTTTAAAAATCATTATCAGTGAATGCACAGACTTCATACTCTGCCTGACCAATGTATGTACCTCTTTTTCTATTTTTATAATTTTTATTTATTTTAATTTTTACTGCTATTTCTCCTGATTAGTTCTTTGTTTCGTGGCATTTGTTTCTTGTAATCCCCTTTTGCCTGACCTCATGATTTTAATGTTCCTTAACTGTCAATAAAGACAAAAATAAATAAAATAGCGTCAAACTGCTCGTTTCCAACAAGAAAATTAACTGAAAAGTAATTTAAATGTGACAGCGCTAATGTAATTGCCGAAAGCTTTATGTTTATCACCGAAATAGTGAGGGAAGAACTCACGCTGTCGTTTCTGATGGATAGAGAAATGACAGGTGGATGAGTCTGTTTGTGTTCAAAGTGGTGTTGAAAGGAAGTGCTGCGTTCACGTCTGGTGGGAGGCGCCGCAAGAAACATGACGGTGGTCACTCAAAATGTGGTCCCTGTACAAAAAATACAACACACAAGGGCCCAAAGTGAAGTATTATGTAGCCGAAGTAGGACTATGGTCATAATTTATTTTGAATATCTATTTAGAGAGTTTTGTAAAACACCACCGTGTAAAGTTAGAGCTAGCAGTTGAATGTTGAAATGAACGGTAATGACTTGAATGCAGCACACACATTAGAATCCGAAACAGGTAATTTTTCACTCCTATGTGGTTTGCAAAGAATTTAACATTTAATATAACATTTAAAAGACAGAAGCAAGTATTGCAAACAACCGATATGCCACTAGCGGATGTTTGAGTGGCAGGGGAATAATAAAAAGGGCACTTGCTGTATGCGGTTGGGCACTGACTCACACAGAGGACACTTTATCATGTTTTGTCCATTGAAAGTGCACTTTATCATGTTTTATGTACCACAGGGGCATCCACGGGGGCACTTTCACCATGTTCTTTCGGACATTAAGGCAATACCTGCACCCGCACCCTGAGTTCATCACTGCAAAAAGCCTACATTGCTAATTTTCTTGTGTGATATCACAGCTCCCTAGTTTATTATTTACTCCCTTACCTGTCAAAATAACTATGATGGAAGTCCTGGAGGGCACAGGATAAACTCTTCTGTGGCCTCAGAGTGGTCGGTTAACAAAAATATCATTTTGCAGGCTTAGATAGACATTTTAATGGAAGAAATGTTTACATGTCACATCAGGAAAAGTACATGTCTTAATTGATGTTGTCACTGTCCATGAATTGTTTTTATTGGGCTGCTTCAGTGTCAGGATCCTTGTACACGCTGGCTCCCCACTTGAATAGAACAGAGCCATCTGAAATGTTATAATCATTTGTGCTTCTTGTAATAAGACAAGTTAAAATGACTTCTGTAGAGAAAACCTTTTTGTGAAATATATAATCTCAAACACACAACAATGTAAGGCACCAAAGATTGCAGATGTAACACTTACCCTGCCTCACAAATGTCAAAATTGCAGCACTAGTGTTGTTTATTCTTTTTTTGTACCAACAATGTTGACATCACTCAATTTGCAGGTCGAAACTACTGCTCTTTTAAACCTTTTTTTTTTTAGCCAAGGAAGGTGGAGGTTGGATTGAAACTGCAGGTCTGCTGATGAAATTGTCTAAGTCTGGTTTTGGTTTCATATGAATGACGCAGTGTACAATATTTTTATTGTCTGCCTATATAATAAAAAGTGTTTTCTGTCACTTTACTGTGTGTAATACATTTTATTAAGTTATCAATTAATTGTTACAAATTAGATTACAGATTGTTATAACAATCATCAATGTAGAGGTTAAGAGAATTTGGTTACACGTGCATGTTTTAATAACAAGGTTTGATTTTATCATCTTAGTACATTGCATGAAAAAGTATGGGAGAAACATGAATGTTGGGTATTGAATCACAGCAGTATTGAATATATATAGCTCAACCTAATTACAGCCCCACACAGGGAGACTTTTTTGAGTAATCCAAAAGCATGCAGATTATATTTTTTACTACTTCCATAAATGTTATGCCATGTACTTTGTAGGTTATTCAGTAACTAACTACATTTCAAAGTAATCTGATTGAACCCTGCCACTGTCTGTATTGTCAACCTTCTCGACTGGATGTATTGATTGATTTCCTAATTATGATTGATTATATTAAAGGCGATTATGTTAATTTGGTACATTTTAATATAATAATTAATTATAAGTAAATATACGAGGTAATTACAGTTTGTCACCCTGTTAAAATAATCGCCTAACTATTTTTTTTATTTTTATTATTTTTTGATAAACTAAATTGATAAGTAAACAATCTCCCTCTAGCTCTTCTTTGCTGGGTTCTTATCTGATGCCTATGAATGTGGCAAATTGTCAAAGAAGTGATGATCTTAAAGGGGTAAAATCACATGATCTGATCAACTGAGGATGGAGGCGATTTTACCATAGGTGGTCGGCGTCATGAGGAGATGATTTAGGCAAGAAAAAAAACTATTTTGACAAAAAATGACTTGAGCAATTATTTTAACAGTGTGACGATGTATTGATTGATTTCCTAATTATGATTGATTTTATTAAAGGCGATTATGTTAATTTGCTACATTTTAATATAATAATTAATTATAAGTAAATATACGAGGTAAATACAGTTCGTCACCCTGTTAAAATAATCGCCTAACTCATTTTTTTATTTTTATTATTTTTTGAGTCATTTTTTGTCATGAGGAGAGGATTTAGGCAAAAAAAAACTACTATTTTGACAAAAAATGACTTGGGCAATTATTTTAAGTGTGACGATGTATTGATTGATTTCCTAATTATGATTGATTATATTAAAGGCGATTATGTTAATTTGGTACATTTTAATATAATAATTAATTATAAGTAAATATACAAGGTAATTACAGTTCGTCACCCTGTTAAAATAATCGCCTAACTCATTTTTTTTTTTTTTATTATTTTTTGAGTCATTTTTTGTCATGAGGAGATGATTTAGGCAAAAAAAAAACCTACTATTTTGACAAAAAATGACTTGGGCAATTATTTTAAGTGTGACGATGTATTGATTGATTTCCTAATTATGATTGATTATATTAAAGGCGATTATGTTAATTTGGTACATTTTAATATAATAATTAATTATAAGTAAATATACGAGGTAATTACAGTTCGTCAGCCTGTTAAAATAATCGCCTAACTCATTTTTTTATTTTTATTATTTTTTGAGTCATTTTTTGTCATGAGGAGATGATTTAGGCAAAAAAAAACCTACTATTTTGACAAAAAATGACTTGGGCAATTATTTTAACCCTATAAAGCCTGAACCATGAAATAATTGCCAGAAAATTATATTTTTTTAAAAACTTGAGTATTTATTGAACCTGCTGACAAAAAAAATAAATCAATTTGCATGTATGAATTCTAATTTGTATCATATTTGATACATCAGGTCTTTTTGTACAATTTGTTGCAATTTGTTTGTTTTTCTTGAACTAACAAAAACATAAAAACCTAACATTTTTATCCTATTAAGACTTTCCTTTTAACATTTAATTCAAATATGCAAGAAAAAAAGTTATTGATCTGCTGATATGAAGGTTTCACCCAGCAATGAACCTGTATCATTTTTGCTACATCTGGTATTTTTGTGCAATTTGTTGCTCAGTTTGTTTGTTTTTAATCTCCAACACATGTATACATCAGGTTTTTCAGGAAAAAAATATATCACTCTAATGATGTAGAGGTCTCAACAACATGTGTATCAAATATGATACACTTGGCTTTATAGGGTTAACAGTGTGACGATGTATTGATTGATTTCCTAATTATGATTGATTATATTAAAGGCGATTATGTTAATTTGCTACATTTTACAATCGGGTAATTATACGGGGTAATTCCAGTTTTACCCCGGGCTGACACATTTGCCCCCAGCAGCTGGGGGCGCAGTGTTTCTCCAGAGGAGCCGCCCGGCACCAGACAGCCGGAGGACGCTGTTCACAGAGCGGAAGATGGCGACTGTTTGGAGGCAGCAGGGGAACCTCCGGAGCTGATACCGGGGGGGAGGAGGAGAGGAATCATACACACTCAGAGCCCACAAAAAGACCACGTCTACAACAACGGTAAAAACTACAGCTGAGGATTCAAATTGACAACATTTAGCTTTGATCAGAGTTAATTACTGCACACAGTCTCTGCTCGAGCTAACGCTAGCATAGATTATCAGCAGCAGACAAGGCTGAAGACACCAGCTAGCTAGCTTGTTAGTTAGTTAGCCAGGCTGAAAGTGATGTCCTGAAAGGTTGTCGTGTGATTAAAATACTTCAGAAGTTGGGTGTTTCCACAGGTATTTATGAGAAAAACGGGTTAGCTGTTGCAACACACCGTTAGCTAAAGATGCATTAATGTTAGCTAACGGTAGCTCAATTAGCTAGCGTTAGCCAGTGCTAGCATATATTGTCTACAAACGTTAAATCCAATAACGTGTACACGCCGGTTAGTCAGTGTTTTGTAGCATAAATCACCCCCTTTAGTCTTGTGACATATAACGCGTTTAATGTGTTTTCCTAGGCGTTATCTTTATGTAGCATTTAGCATTAGCAATGCAACATTTCATTAGCAATGTGAGGGCTAACGACAGCTAGTTGTAGCTGACGATATAAAAGGGACGTGTTGTATGGAGGGGCCAGCTGCTAAGTCCAAAGAAAGGCACCACCCGTTTCAGACAATAGATGTGACAGTTAAGTCTGCTGAGAGCTAAATGCCACAAAAATGTGATGGTGGTTAAAGCCTTGTAGTGTCATTGTTTGTGGGGTAAGACCAAATGTAGTCTAATTTTGATTAAGGTCTCCTCATTAAATTTGAGTTGCACAAATCCAATAAAGTACATGTAGTGCAGGTGTGAAGTCACTCATTATACTAATGGAGAATTTAAACTGCTGTTAAAGTGTGGCTAATTGTAGCTGATGGCAAAGATGCACCTGAACATTACATCACTAGCATGTCTCCCC
The DNA here is from genome assembly GCF_030273125.1 of Centropristis striata. Classification (NCBI taxonomy): domain Eukaryota; kingdom Metazoa; phylum Chordata; class Actinopteri; order Perciformes; family Serranidae; genus Centropristis; species Centropristis striata. The sequence continues at coordinate 7,412,018 of NC_081519.1, read as the reverse complement.
ATGTCTCCACAGACAATAATGTCCCGCTCCCATGATAATGAGGATGGATGCTTTGTTGCCATGGATACAGAGGAGGATGGTGCAGAGCCTGCCGGGATAGCAGAGGAAGAGGAGGCAAACATGGGGTCCTGCCGACAAGAAGGGAACATGGACAGTGGTGCCAAAGGAGGGGGGAGAACAATGGTGGAGTTGCCAGAGGAAGTTCTTGAATATATTCTGTCCTTCCTTTCACCTTACCAGGAGCACAAGACTGCTGCGCTTGTCTGTAAGCAGTGGTATCGCCTCATTAAAGGTATGCCTCTTATATTTACATGTCTTGTATAAAACTGAATCATAGGGTGGAGCGGTTAACCTCGCAGTGGGTGTGAGTGGGCATTACACTGAGCAAAGCAGTGATTTTCAGCTTTAAACACCTGAGAGGAAACGTTTAAAAGTTGTTGGTGTCTCTGTTGCTTACTAATATTTTATCTGACTTAGGTGTTGCTTATCAGTGCTACCATGGTTTCTTGAGAGCTGTCCAAGAGGGAAATATCCAGTGGGAAAGTCGCACATACCCATATCCAGGAACCCCGATCACCCAGCGCTTCTCACACAGTCAGTATTCAATACTTTACAACACTTAATGTCAAAATGCAGGAGAAAGACTTCATTTTGAATTTGAATATATGCCTTGATAACTGCTTATTAATCTGGTGTTTTTGCAAATTGCAAAGTCACTCATGTTAACAAAAAATATGATTTTATTAGTCATATTAGTTTGTCTCTTGGCATCCAGAGTTAGATTGATGTGGGCACCGAAATGAAAAGGGGGTGTTTTTATGTTTGTACTGTCAAACAATACAATATACAATACATGACAATATAAATATATAATAATATTGTTTGATGTGGGTATAAGGAAATTCTGCAATTACATTTAGAGTAATTATTTAGATGTGATGATAAAGGTGTCAATAATTTGGACATCTTTAATTTAAGCACCTTGAATAGGCTTGAAAAGTGTTGAATTGTACTCTTAAAAAGCTGAACGATGAGTTGCATGTCATGTGTGCAAATATATTTTCCCCCATAAGTCAGAAATGCAAAACTTCAGTTTATGTGTCTGACATTTGAAAATATTTCAGTCTGGTTTTAGTTGTGGATCCGATTATGAGTCCAGTGAGCAGCATATAAAATGGCTTCTGCTCTTTGCAAGATTAGTGATTCATGAAAAGAGCAACATCGGACACTTAATCAATTTTGTGATCTGATGGACTTCAACAAGACTTAAAATAGATTCCGTGTTGCAGAGGCAACACACATTTATATTTCCAGTATCAAGCTGATGCAAACCTTTTATCACCAGCCTTTAAACCTAACAGGAATGTTCTTTGATAATTTATTTTAAGCTTTAAAAAGACAGATTTCTGATAAACATCGAATTGTGCTTTCACTGTCAACTGCTGTAGTTTAATTCAGTGACATAAAAGGTCACTTACTTGGAAGTTTATTGTTATGCTTATGTGGATTAAATCACTGCGTATTACCGTAGTTTTAAGGAAGGTATAATTATTAGTAGTATAATAGTTGTGAAATAATCTTTAAACTAAACTGTACTGTAAACTATGTACAAAGATATAGAGAAGTCCTCGATTTAATGTTCTATTGGAAAAGGCTGGGCTCTGATTTCACTGTACTTGTAACAAAAACAAAGTTTCAAAGAAAAAAATGTTTGCTATTAAGTTGTGGTTAATTGTTACCTTTCTGTGTTGCAGGTGCATGTTATTATGACTCAAACCAGTCCATGTATGTGTTTGGGGGTTGCACTCAGAGTAGCTGCAATGCTGCCTTCAATGATCTGTGGAGACTTGACCTCAACAGCAAGGAGTGGATCCGCCCTTTAGCCTCAGGTACGAGTAGCTTACAGACAGTAAAGGCTACGGGAACCTGAAATTTGAACTCTCTTTATGATATGTAGGTCTGGTAAAAAAGTAACTGCACATGGGGCTTATGTAAGGGGAACTGTGGGAGGGCGAACCATGTTAAGTGAATATAGTAGTCAGATGCTCAGCAGCAGCAGCTGAGTGCACAGTATTTGAGGAGGTGGTAATAAAAAACAGAATCACTGATGAAATGAGATTGTCGTGAAATTATTTTAATAGAGCACTTTCATTTTATTAATGTAACATTTCGAGCTTATTGTGCCTTTTATGAAATTACATGCAAAGGTTTAAGAGGTAGAGATGTGTGTAAAGAGCTTTTACCGTCAGAGATTTGACCCATTGCATCATAAAACAAATCTTTATGTGATTTTTGTCACTTATGTGAGGCAGAAAAGGAATTACGTAATATTACTGTCTACCATCTTTTTAGATAACTGTTCTGGCATTTTCATTTTACTGGCATTTTACTAACATATTTTTTAGATATACATTTATTGGATTAATTATAAATTAGTTCACACATATAACATCATGCTTATTTAGCTGAAATTTGAGTCCTGTTTTTGCTCTGTCTTTTTCCAGGCTCTTATCCATCCCCGAAAGCTGGAGCGACTCTGGTGATGCACAAAGATCTGTTAGTGCTGTTTGGGGGATGGACACGGCCCAGCCCATATCCACTGCACCAACCGGAAAGGTTCTTTGATGAAATCCACACCTACTCTCCTTCAAAGAACTGGTGAGAGAGTTTTCAGTGCTGGGAGTTAAACAATGTAGCTGTGACAAGTGATGGACAAACTTTGTACAGTTTAAATGTACCATGTGGAGTAATTTACATGCGTTAATCGCTTTGTATCACCAATGTGTGACTGGAATATAAGGTAACTTAACTCTGTCAAAACCTAGTATTTGACTGACAGCGATTGGTTTGGTGTGATTTTGTGGCCAATGTGTTACAGTAATAGATAATGGTGCTGTCTATGATGTGAATATTTTGGATATTAGTGGTTGGTATACTTCTGTCCCTTTTTAATACAAGCAAGTAATAATATGCTCAGTGATATAATAAACCCCTCGTCCATCCACGGATCAAATAGGATTCCATTCAATTAAAAGTATAAATCCCCACCCAGTGTGTGTCAGCACAAAAACTGAGATGTTCCCAGACTTCCTCTGTTGCCTGGAACAGCCTTTGGACTTATGTTAAGCTCTTGGGACTGTTGTGCTGGGAAAAAGGATGTTATTCTTGAGCACCCTTTTTTATTGTTTGCTTGCTGGCTAACGTTTCCACTAGCAAAGTACTATTTGAGTAGATAATTTAGCTAATTTGCATACCAGATAACTTCACCACCTGATGCAATCCATGATACTGACTTATGTGTTATGACAGGGTTGATTTTTCAACAGGATTTTCAAAGTTCTCTTTTGACTTCATCATCACAATCTTTTTCTTCCTTTTCGTGATGACTTTTTTCTCTTTCTTGTCTCAGGTGGAACTGCATCGTAACAACACATGGACCTCCACCGATGGCTGGCCACTCTTCCTCTGTGATTGGGAATACCATGGTGGTGTTTGGAGGATCATTAGGAGCACGGCAAATGTATGAATGTGTTACTTAAATTTAATTACACATTATCCAAAACAGGAGCAAATTCAAGGTGAAATCTGTAGCTTTTTGTGCATTTGAATTTCAGTAGAGATTACAGGGCAACTAGTGTTTGTTAAAGTTTTTGACACGTTGTTTGTAGACAGTAAAAATGTTATTGACCCCTCAGGTGATTGTGAGTATATATTTTACTGAGGTTACATTACCTCAGTTAATCATACATACAGTCACTGTAGTTATGCAGATTACTTAAAAAATCAGTGACACAGGAGCTGTTACACTGCTTGTGTTGATGGACTGTTAGAAACACCGGAAAGGTCTAAGTAGCCAAATCTGAGCAACATTTCTTAAAAGCTAGTGTCCAACCACATTTCTCCATATAAATTGATGTGATGATATTTTAGTGTAAAAACTAAAAATCTTAAACTTTGTTAATTGGAGTGTATTAGCTGCCAGTCCTCACCATGTTGTCGTCCTCTCTGATGGTTCTGATCAGGAGTAATGAAGTTTGGGTTCTGGATCTGGAGCAGTGGTCCTGGTCCAAACCACCCATATCAGGCCCATCACCCCACCCGCGAGGAGGCCAATCACAAGTAAGAGGGCTTCAATGTTCAAGCTAGACAGTAATCCTTTGCTTTCTTGGACAATCTTGGATATTATCACTAGTCATTTCAACTCTTTTAAGAAGGTCCTCCCAATAAAGTTGTTAAGTTAATGTTGTTGTGTTGCTGGATTTTTTTACCCTTTATTACAGCTTTCCCCTCTCCATGCACTTTGTTAGTGGGTGATATTAACTTTTTTGTTATGAATTAAATGTAAATGCTTTCCTTTTAGATTGTGATTGATGATCAGACGCTGCTTATCTTGGGAGGCTGTGGTGGTCCAAATGCAGTAAGTTTGTTCTTCATTGCTTTTACACTTCTTTGTAGTATCAGAACAACATATCTATGTTTAGCAACTATTCCATGTGACTATAAATGACTGTAGTTTTGACTTATCCTGTTGTTTTCTGTGTTAAAGCTCCTTAAAGATGCCTGGCTTCTCCACATGGACACACCGCCTTGGAGGTGGCAGCAGCTGCAGGTGGAAAACGAGGACCACGGGGCCCCGGAGTTGTGGTGTCACCCAGCTTGTAGAGTAAGTGTCGGTCTCAGTCCTATTTTGCACATCTACAACTGTCTTTCCACTGGATGGTACAGCTTGAGTCACTTTTGGTACCAGGTCCCTTCCTCTGTTTTGTTTTCTACTGTGGATAGTTACCGCAACATTCCCAGCTGATTGCCATATCACTGCTGGACGAAACTCACTGTGATGTCATCCTCAGTGTGACAGTGGCTGAATCCTTTCATCAGTATCTAAACAGGAATGTCTGCATTACGTACAATTTGACAATTATATGGTGTAGCTCTTGTCAAAAAAAAAAAAAAGTACCGGTACTATCTGAAACTTGTTGAAATTGAGTCCAGTAAAGTCATGTTGAGCTGTACCATGCAGTAGAAAATCTGCTTGTGTGCTTAATCATCAGATCATCTATTTGTCACTAATGTGTCATCTATTTGTCATCTTCGTCCATTAACCTCAAGGTGGGCCAGTGCGTGGTGGTTTTCTCACAGGCTCCATCCGGCCGTGCACCGCTTAGCCCAAGTCTTAACTCCCGGCCCTCCCCCATAAGTGCCACACCCGCCCCTCTGGGCCCTGAACCGCCTTCCCTGCGCTCTCAGTCTCCTGTGCGGAGCGGGGCCGCCGGAGTTGTCTTGGGAGCTGTTGAAGAAGCTCCGTGTGTAAATGGCCGATGGGGCACGCTGAGACCTCGACCCTCAGCGAGAGGAAGTGCCAGAGAAGGGAGCCCATCCTCGTCCCAGCAGCAGTCTCCGTCACAAGGCCCAGACAGCCCTCCTCTTCCTCCACTTCCCCCATTATTAAACGGATCCTCTCCTTCACCAAGGACCAGCCCTGCGCAGGCTGCATCCCCTTCCTCTCGCCCTCTCCCCTCTGCCTCCACAGACTATGGCTGGGAGTCTCCCCCTTCTGCTGCTCACCACCCTGAGGTGCCCAGCACCAACGGCCTGCATACACCTCCTGCAGGCTCCCCACACACTCCCCCAGGAGCAGTGTCCCCCGCTGCCTTACGACGAAGTCTGGAGGCAGTGAAAAACAAATCTTCCTCATCTTTACCATCATCATCGTCATCGTCTTCCCTTCAGACACAGGGGGCTTCTCCTGGAGGAGTAAGTGGAGGAGGAGGAGGAGGAGGAGGAGGAGGAGGAGGAGGAGGAGGAGGAGGAGGAGCGGGTCCACCTGGAACCCCTCCGTCATCATCCTCCAGCCCGCCACAGGCGGCCGCAGCTGATGGACATGCTATCCCTCCTATTGCACGACGTCTTGGCCATCACCCACCCCAAAGCCTGAACGTAGGGAAACCTCTATACCAGTCTCTCAACTGCAAGCCCATGCAGATGTACGTGTTGGATGTGTCCAGGGCCAAGTCCGCTGGGGTGGTGTCCTGGAGAGTTTACGGGAACGGGACTCCCGCAGCAGTTACAGGGCCTCCTGAGACCAGCCTTCACACGGTGGTACAGGGCAGAGGAGAGCTCATCATTTTTGGGGGCCTCATGGACAAGAAACAGAATGTGAAGTACTACCCTAAAACCAACGCCTTGTACTTTGTACGAGCTAAAAGGTAATGCAGCACCGGGTGTATTGGGAAAACAGACGCTCCACCCTGTGATCACACAAGGGAATTGACACACAAGGCCTTTTTCCTATAGAGAGGATTATGGGAAAAGAACATAATCATTGTTAGATGTTCCACTTCATAAATTCACTATTCTCCCTTCTGCCTACTGCAAGCATTCGAAATAAAACACTTTAACTACACTTTGATAAAAACATTTGTGTGAATGAGAATCCTGATTGTGTGTCCGTGCGTGTGTGCGTGTGTATGTGACTGCAGTGATTAGAGAGAACAGGACATTTTTTTGTTGTTTCCCGAAAGGTGACCAACCAAACAATACGATTTCTGTTTTTTTTTTCTGTGTTGCCCTGCTCTGAACTCTGAAAGAGAGGAACTGTGGATGAACGGACGCAGAAACGGTTGATGACTACCTTGGTTTTTGTATCACTCTTAAAGCCTGCAGTGTTTACATTGAAAACGGCGTGAGTGTGCGTGCGTGTGTGTGTGTGTGTTATGTGTGCACGGTGGTGGTTAAAAGTTGTTGACTAATGTGTGTCGGGGGCCATGGTGGCTGAGAGATGTGGCACTGTACCATAAACATAGTAAAACAATAAAGGCCTCCATGTCTGCTCGGTCACCGTCTAAGTTCCTGCTCTGTGCGTGTGTGTGGTTGTGTGTGGTCTATCAAATATCATGCATTAGCAAAAGTATCTCATCAAAGTCCGTTAATCCATTTTTTTTCTGAGCGTCTCAATTCTGAAGCAAGTGTGCATAGAAAGGCCATAATCAGCATTTAATATAAGCGCCTGAAACCCTGAACATTTAAAAAATACTCGGTACTTTATTATTTTAATGCTACTGATTTTATCAGAGGACAGTAGTATTTTACTTTGAAAACAATCTCTGCATATGTTTGGTTGGGGGATTCCCTTCTTTGACATTTTCAAATGTTTGATTTAAACATGATTTTAAGTTTCTATAAGTGTAAGTGTCCAATATTAAAAATATACTACATTCGAACTGTTAGAATTCAATTTTTTATTCAGGTGGATCTAGCAGAGCTCTGTTCAGCTTATGTTTAAGGTTTTCTTTTAATTATTTTATTATCAGTAGCCTGAAGCCAACTTCAGCAACTTGATTCGTTTTAGGTGACCTAAATGTTTGGACCAAAAAATGATTTTGTTCAATAGTAAAACCCATTCCTGCCAGCAGATATATCAACTTAGTATCTGAAAGTAATGATAAACCTCAAAGATAATAACACTTTACTTTGAGATACTAAGTACTAAGTAATGATTACATTTCACATGGTTTCCGTTTATTATTGTGATTATGTAGCAGTTTTTAAAGGGATCAATAACTCCATCTGCTGAGGAAGATCATGTGAAACCATTGAAAGCTCCTGAGCAGCTACACATATAAACCCCTTGGTCAAATAGATTTTGCTGTTCCTAATATCAACATATGAACTCCTATTGCATTTGATTTAGTCATTCAGTCATATCGGAGTATTTGTACTTTATAGAGCTGTTGAAGAGCGTCCTCTAGTGGCCTTTTTGCACACAGCAGATAAAGAAAAATGCACACAGATGAGTCATCTTTAAAGCAGCATCATGTTTTCCAAATCTAATTCAGAGCTAAAACATTTCATAGCAGTTGCTTCAGTGTTAGTGAATATTAATCAGATCTACCACATGTACAGCCCCTTATCAACTCCTCAAAATCTCTCTTAAACAACATTAAAACACTGAATTAAATCATAAGTTGCAAGAGTTGAACAAGGGACAGGTTTGTTTTTGTTTTGTTTGTAAGATTATCCACACGATCTTCAGCAGATTAACCTTGTTTAGACGCCTGTTTGGATCCTCTCCCTCAGACACCTCCACCCCCCTTTGACCAACAATAACCTTTTACCCAGAGAGTTCCTATTGGACGAGAGCGGGGGCAGTTGACAGCGGAGACGTGTGATTGGTGCAGACTCCGTGATATGGTGATGTGGCAGACCGGGCTGGAACCTTATTGGCTGCGGGGAGAGTCAGGGGGCGGGGCCTGTGACAATGAATGTGCTTAGGACACATGTTTACAATGATGGGGGAGAGGGGAAGAATGGACCTGCACAAACACTGTGAGTTTCTGAATGAAGCGATATTTTTTGAGTTTACAGGGGACACGTAAGAGGAGAGTGTTAGCCTCTGATATGTGCTGTGCTGTGGTGTAGTTGTGTAGTGTGTTGGTTTGAATGAATTTGATTGGAGTGGTGTGAGCGTGTGTCTTTTGATTGTGTGTGTGCGAGTGTCTGCTCTGTTTTGTCAGGTGAAGGATGAAGTCAGGTCGTTTAGGACACTTTCTGGGAGAAGAAAACCAACGAAAATTCTAAAGACTAATTGTAACCTTTACACTTTATTATAGTTTTTTGCTTCTTATTTTTTGTAAAAAAATAAATAAAGAGAATATGTTGCCAAGTTCCGTACTTTATAAACTTTGGACCTCCACACAAATCAAGAAACCTGACTTCATTCACTGCAGTGACATGTTCAGGTAAAATGGGACAGCAGAGAGAACATTTCTATTTCATGTTTTTGTTTTTTAAATGATTAATCAATTTATCAGTTCAGTCATTAGATCATTGGTAAAACCTTCCTAAATGTGTGACAAGTACAGCTTGTGTAGCAGTGAATGCTAACTTTAGAGCCTGAACGATATGGGATTTTTTTTTTTTTTTTTTTAGATTTTAGAGGGTAACAATTCATAGACTGATCTGGTGGCCAATGTTGTGGATTTTTGAGCTGGTATGAAACTGAGTTTTTCTGTGTGGGTTGTGCACATAGACTGTATAAAACAGATTGTGCACTGATTTTGTGAGAGGAAAAAAAACTTTGCCAAGGTACTCAGAAGGCTGCTTTCTTTAACAAATAACTTTATCAAAGAATATTTAACATTAATATAAATTCTACATACAATGTAGAAATGTAGAAAAAAAGAAGAAAATAAAAAATAGATAACTAAATAATACTGCATGTTCAATATCATGTTCTTTAATATTCTTTATGATTTTTAGTTTTCTGATTGGCACATATGAGATGACATATATATATATATATATATACTGTAATATTAGTTGACTGTCACATCTGTAAGAGTCATTCTAGATGATTTTTGCTAATGTGGACTCACTACATCATCCCTAATATTTTTTTTATTCAGCAGAAATATTAACAATGTCTGTACTATGGCAGGGTGGCACACAGCAGCATTTTCACCTGGTACAAACATGATGGTTTTACTTAAGAAAAATGTCCCATTTTAGCTCTCGCATTAGGGTAAATTCCGACAATTATTCAAAAGATTCACCAATAAAAATAAAGTGTATGCAGTACTCAGATCAATGCAGATGCAGATTAATTCATGTAAAGGACATTTGTAGCAACACTGCAATAACATATTTGGTGATTGGCAAGTAATATTTAAACAAACCATTGTGTTCAGTCTAGTGTAACAAACTGAAGGTTAAGAGACTTTAACAGCAGGAAATCATTTTCTAACAGGTTTTAAAAAATGTCACATGGACGAAAACCTGAATATTACCACTCCCACAGGAATCTGTCCTCACATGTTTGGCTGAACATTGTTAACACTCACAATATAAAATGTTCACTTCAACATGAATGACTTCTCTTGCAGATGGTGCCTCTTCTGAACAGACTGACAGAACGTCTCTACAGGACATCAGAGAGGATCACTGACCTGCAGAGTCACAGGAGGGACATGCAAAACAGATATTAAATGAGTTATCACAAAAGCTGATACCGTTTGTTTCTGACTTTGCTGTTTTGTACAAAGTGAAACACACTGTTCCTGTTTCCAAACACTCTGACAAATAGGGGACAAGTCAGCAAATCAGACCAGGACTAATACTTCTCAGTGATGACCAGTGCTCAGCTACTGAAAGCTCCTCCAGAAGAGTCTGTGTTTGGTGCCCAGCCGTCCCTCAGGATGGCGTCCACTGTGTCCACCGTTCCCCACGGCGTCCTCGGCCCCTCGCCGCCCCCTCCAGCTGTCTGTCCTCCTCTGGACTTTGCCATGGGCGCTCTCGCCTGCTGCGGGGCCTGTGTGTTCACCAATCCCCTGGAGGTTGTAAAGACCCGCCTGCAGCTTCAGGGTGAGCTGCGTGCACGGGGGTCCTACCAGAGACACTACCGCGGAGTCCTGCAGGCCCTCTGGGTGGTGGGCCGCACGGACGGGCTCCGGGGCCTGCAGAAGGGGCTCTCAGTCGGGCTGATGTACCAGGGTGTGATGAACGGGGTTAGATTGGGCTCCTACTCCTACTGTGAAGCTCTGGGTATCACCTCGGTCCACGGGGGGAGTCTGCTGGCGGGGGCCGGGGCGGGAGCGCTGGGGGCCTTTATCGCCTCTCCTGCATATCTGGTAAGTTTAATGAAGTTTCTCCTTTTATGCAAACTCTATGGCAGTGTGGAGCTTGGTGATATGGACAAAATATTCTATATTATAAACTATAAGTCACTTCATATCCCGATAACAATATATATCATGATATGTTTTCTGTTTTGATTAATTGTCTTAATGAAATAACCAAACGGTAAAGCCTATTTTTATATTCACCATGTGAATTAAATACTTGACAAATAAAAGTATTTTCCCATTTAGATATTGGCTTAAGTGAAAAATAAAACATAACAGTTAAAAGTGAAACTATGGAGAAAAAAATAAATATTTTCAGGTATGCACTGACTATTTTTACATGCATGCACATAAATACAGAGTAATCACATTACGACAATAATTTGATTTCACTATACTGGTGTATTTCCGTGAGCAGAATTCTTGATTGTAGTCACAAGTTAATAACATGGAATGAATGAATGAATGAAAATAAATATTAGCTATATTTTATGTTGAAGTGATTATTACCCCCTTCAGATTGTCTCATTTCAATAGTTTCTAGAGGCCTGAAGAGGTAAAACGACATGTTATTTGGCAAGATTTGCAAAAATTACATTCTGAAACCTTGGATGGGATCCTGGTTTGGATGAAACTCATTTCAATAGTTTCTAGAGGCCTGAAGAGGTAAAACGACATGTTATTTGGCAAGATTTGCAAAAATTACATTCTGAAACCTTGGATGGGATCCTGGGATCTACTGGACATTATAAGTCACCTCTGTAGGTTTTTTCTTTTTAATTCTATTAGTAGGTGTAACAAGCACTTTGTAGTTAAAGTTACTTTACGGCCAGTTACTGGATACTACAAAAATGTATGTCAAACCCAGTCACAACAATGTGATTTTGTGTTGTAATGTAATGTTACCTTCAGGACATATTGATGTCTGTGTTTGAACAAAATGTTCAATGAGAGTAATCTGTTCCTCTTGTGAACATTTACAACACGTCCCTCAAATGTTGTAAGAGATGTCAGCAATGATGTCATTATGTGATATCAGTGTGTGTGTGTGTGTGTGTGTGTGTGAGCTCAACAGGTTAAAAAAAACTAGGCCTAACAGGAAATTAAAACCCCATATGACACTGATAGTGGATTCTACGACTAGGTTACATTCAACACACTCAACCTCAAGCAAGTTAATTATGGCCAAACAGCTGACATTAAGAGGACGAGAGAGCTAATGTGGGAAGATGATATGGATAATTGTCTTCCTGTGGCAAGCCTCAAATATATTATGCAAAAGGTTTCAGCATTAAGAGACCAAACTGTTTAAATAATGGCAACACACTCGTCACAAATTATCTGCCCTGTTTGCACCTTGTGGGTCTGTTTCTACAGCAGCATAATGCGTATGTTAACTGAGTAAAAAGGCACTATTGTAATGTTAGTTTACACACTACAAAGTTTATGAAACACTATAAAGTAAGAGGTGTTCATTATTTATCAATCAGTCACTACTGGACACATTCATATATTTACATTCAAACAGTGTCTTTGGTTGCTGTAGAAAGACTGTAAATAAGTAAGATGCTCATTTTATTTGTGTATTTCAATTGTCTTTGATTACAAAAATCTCTTCAAAACCAGTATGGACAGGAGGAAAATATGGACATGTGAGTGTTGTTTGAAGGTAGAAAAAATATCATCTATCCTCCAACAAGAACTCCTCTGGGAAATCTGAGGGGAAAGGTTACCAAAGGTCGTTTAAAGGAAAAAATATGGAAAACAACAGCGACTTCCTGATTGAGATTTAAAGTCACACTTTAAATGAAACTCTGAGAAACATGACAGTGCAAAACCTCGGGCCTGAACGACAACTGTGTTGTAATTCATCACAATCGGAGACCGGAAAGCAAACCAGCTCGGTTTCAAAGGCGTCTCAAATGTCCTACATCTATTTTTATCCACAACGAGCGCTTGTAAGGCAAAGTGACATTACATGGGCGTGTGTGGTCGCAGTCACACACCCGCAGATGTTGCCCAATTTGATTACATCTAGTTTTCAAGAGATTACAAGATAAAAGATAATCTTAATGTATCTTTTCATGAACCATCTGCTCCTCAGCATGTCCACATCCAGCTTTGTGTGTCAGTATAGATGCAGATTTAATGTGCATCTATAAAACCAGACGAGACTCGTAATGTTTTAACATCTACACCCGTCTCAGATGTCCCCGTCTCTTGATTTACAGCACACGTTCTGAATGTCCTCTGCATGTCCGGCTGGAGTAGTGTTGTTGTTTTTCTGCCTCAGCTGTCAGTCAATACCTTTTAAACCATCTAGCGTTTTGCACCGTCATGGAAAGACAATATTACTTTAGGTTTTTCCATATCTAGGTCACTAAATATATCCTGCACTATGCTTCAACCTGCTGCCAAAAATATACCGTATCATGTGGCTCCTTGCTGCTGGCAGTGAGAGAAGAAAGGACGGTTCAAGGTTATTTTATTTTCGTGCATGCCCAAACTGCTGCAACAGTTTAATCGTTAAAGAGCTAAAAGTTTGTGTTGTATATCTCATACCTGGTAAACATAAACAAAGTCACCTGTAATTGTTGCATAACTCCTCCTGGCATCCGACTCAGACATTATCCTTCTTAGTGACAACAAGCCTGGTTTTGTCTGGACTTAGAATAATTTTTGGCACAGTATCTAGTTCAGTCTGAATGCATGCTGCATTTTCTCCGCAGGTGAAGACCCACCTGCAGGCTCAGACTGTGGAAGCCATCGCAGTCGGCCACCAGCACAACCACCTGGTAAGATGGAGAGGTTCAAAGTAAGACACATAATTACATTAAAGGTTGTTTAACTAGGGCTGTGAGTAATTAGTCCTATAGTTTGCTATATAAGGGGTATTTACCTGCAAAGGAAGGAGAGTCATAGGTACCCATATATTCCATTTTTATTGCAATATCTTGAGGTCAGAAGTCAAGGGACCCCTTTTAAAAAGTACAGTTTTCCCCTAAATGTTGTTTAGCCCCCTTCTCGACAAAATCAGAAGAAGATATGACATGGTTGGTACCAGTAGATTCTTTTAGTTTCATATGACACCAGTATCTGCACTGTATCTTTTTAAAAAACAGCTACAGCCCCAAACCTCTATTTTGTGTTTTTTAATGCATTCAATATTTTTAAATGAATCACAACAAATTTATACATTGGTTTTGATTGTACTAGTTTTAACCCTTTGGCCTTTTTTTCAATTTACGTGGCATACATTTTGACAAAGTTGTGATTTATTTATTTATTTTACTTTTGGAAGTTCAGCCTCAGCTCCTATCTATATTAAAATATAATCTATATTAAACCCTGTAGCCAAAATTCAGACACTCTCCCAGACTCTTAAGAACCAAAATGTCCCCATCGAAACCCATTAAAACCACAATATTTGATCCCTACATTTTTTGTATTTTTCATTAAAAACAACAATGGCATTTTGTCAACAAACTGGCATTTAACGTTAAAATTCTGGAAATGAATCAATATTGTATTGTTATGATCAGAACTGATGATGGTTATAAACTATCTCAGTAAAAGTTTAAAGTAACAATTAAAAAAATTAAAAAAGTAAATGTAATTCATTCAAAAGTCAACATAAAGGTATGTAAATACTAACAATATTAATAATAATAGTAATTGAAATATACTGTATTTCTATATCATGCATTATATTTTAGACAGTTATATGAAGCAAAATCTAAAAGCACCTGCACATTGACAGTTTTCAGTTATGCTGATCTCTCAGGACGGTATGGGTGTGTATGTGTGTGTGTGTGTGTGTACACACTGTACTTGACTGAAGCTTTGCTCACTCTTCTGTTGGTTTTGTTGGACCTGTTTGGGCAGGATGCCTTCTCCTGTTATTCAATCAATCAATCAATCAGACTTTATTTGTATAGCACTTTTCATACAAGCGAGATGCAACACAAAGCGCTTTACAGATAACAAAACATAGAAACAAACACCCTCCGCCCATCCCCAACCCTCCACCCCACCCACCTTCATCCCACCCATCCTATTAAAAACAAAGCACAAACTGAGGAACTGAGGAAGCGCCATCTCAACATGGAGCAGTGAGGAAAAACTGGAGGCAGTATTGTTCTGTCATCTGTCTCATAGTACATTTTTGAGGTGTTGTACTTCAATAAATGTGTTTATTTCCATCCATCTTGATATATATTGTATTTTAAACTTCTATATATTTTAAACTTCTTACTGTATGGAAGAATATTACTGATGCCACATAATGTATAATTTTTAGGGGTAAATAAATACAAATGCAGCACTGATCGTGAGATCCAGTGATCTCCATGCCATGAATGTACATATATATATATATATATATATATATATATATATATATATATATATATATATATATATATATATATATATATATATATATATATATATATATATATATATATATATATATATATATATATATATATATATATATATACACGCAACTTTTAACTTCTGTTATTAGGAAACTGCTTTGTGCTGATATGACTTAAAGTTCTATTCATAAAAATGTTTTTTTTTTAACATATCAGAAACACAAAAAACAAACACATTATCATTGTTGTTGTTCTTCCAACACACTAATGCTTCTGTTTCCTGACATTTCAGGGAGCGTCTGATGCCTTTGTTACCATCTATCGAAGAGACGGTTTAATTGGTCTCTGGAGGGGTGTGAACGGGGCCGTGCCTCGCGTCATGGTGGGATCAGCTGCTCAACTAGCAACCTTCACCTCGGCCAAGGACTGGGTGTCACATTCCCAGGTAGACGTGATAAACATCTGACATTTTTGCAGCACATGTAACGCGACAGCTGTCAGCCGGAAGTCAAACCTCGATCAGTTACCTGTTTCTTTGTTTCCATGCAGTGGTTTGTTCCAAACAGCTGGCTCACTGCTCTGATAGCCGCCATGATCAGTGGAGTGGCTGTGGCGATCAGCATGACGCCGTTTGATGTCATCAGCACGCGACTCTACAACCAGCCGGTGGATGAGGCTCGTAGGGTGAGTTCTTGCTCTCTAAAATAGCACAAAAGACAGTTTCCAGCTAAACACACAAAGACACACTGTTTTCCTTCTCTTGTCTTTCAGGGGCGTCTCTACCACGGGTTTTCAGATTGCATGCTGAAGGTGTGCCAATCCGAGGGCCTGCTGGGGTTGTATAAAGGCATGGGCCCTGTCTTTGTGCGCTTGGCCCCACATACAGTGCTCAGCATGCTGTTCTGGGATCTGATGAGGCAGCAGACAGTAAAGGACCGCCAGAGTCCAGGAAGAACCTAAAACATCCCAAACGCCTGCAAATGATAGACTGGACTCAGTTACAAGTGTTGAAGTGGTCCAACGAAAGCACAGAATTTGAAGTAAATGTTCAACATTTTGGTAACAGCGCTTATTTGCTTTGTTGGAGGGAGTTAGATGAGAAGATTGATACCATTCTACTTCTGCTCCTGAGATCTAAAGATCCTAAATATAACACTAAGACACACATACCAGAGGTGTTCTGTTGCTCCTCTTCTGTTTACAGTTGATGAGCCTTGTGTTGAGTTTTGAGAATTTTTCTCTTGATATTAACTAACATTGTAAGATATTGGTAAGGGCTATCTTTGCAGTTAAAATTGCAAAAACGTGAAGGGAAATAGACACTTGAAATGCTGTTTGAATGGTAAAATTTAAATGTCCTAAAGTCAAGAAAACTGTCTTAGTGCAAATTTGAGGGCATTGGTTTTAGAAGTATCACATCAGTGGGCTGTAGGAAGAGATGGGCTGTTAACACATTGACACAGAGGAAACACACTAAACAGAGAACATGAAACACTTTGAGGTGTCTCTTTAATTAATATTTAGAGGACAGCAAGCAGCTAGCCTGTCTCTGTCCAACTGTAATTAAATTCACCTACCAGCACCTCGAAAACTCAACAATTAACACTTTATATCTGAAGGTTAAAAATGTTAATTTGGAAACCAGGCACAACACTCACCTCCATAAACACTGAATGTTTTGTTTTACACTTTTTTGGACAGAACCAATCTGTTTCTCCCAATTTCCAGTATTTGTGCTAACCATGTTAAACAGCTGTAGCTTCATATTCCCAGTACAGACATCCGAGTTGTATCAGTCTTCCCATCTAACTCTCCTCCTCGACGGTATTCGGCACTCTTCCTTTAAGTGAGACTCGCTCTGTCTAAAGCCGAGCAGATGAATGAGCATTAAAGTACTTGATAAAGATGGACTAAATGCTGCACAAACTAACTTGCAAAATTTTTCAAAATACATGGAATTGCTGTATAACTATCAGGTTTTGCCTTTAATACCTCAAATGATGCATTTACTGAATATCTGAAATGAGAGAAGTGAGACCCTTGTGGGCTCGCAGGCATATCAAGATAAAGAACAAGTCTGGATTATTAAAACATAAGCTCTGTATTCCATGTTTATAGCACAATGTGGCTGCTGGGGTTCGCACACTGTTCACACAGTTTAATACTTAATTCTAGTTGCCTTGTCTGTTCTATGAAGAGAAAACATCTGTTGGGAATGTGTTTATCTACTGACATTGATTTGAAGTTCTCGTGTACAGAAACTTAACCTACGGGTACGTCAAGCCTTTGAACAGCAGTTGATAATAATAATGAAAAGGAAAAAAAATAAAGACATTTTTTGTATAATTTTGGACTCAAGTGTTGCATCTTTGAAATACATATCTAAAATGCACTGTAAGCAAAATGTGATCAATTTAAAGCCAGTTCAAAGATGTCTGATTGCTCTGTAAGACTAATCCTATTTCTGAGAGGACTTTCAGCCTTTTTCATCAGAGAATGATGAGACTGACAGAAAACACTGTAATCACATTTGACCTTTGGACCTTAAACATGGAGCGCACTCAAACCTGATCAGCAGGAGAAATTAAAGGCAACGTGACGGTTCGGCTCACAGGAACTGAGCTTTAACTGACTTCTGATCAGGTTCTTAGATTGAAATATGAGTGAGAGATCATAGATTTTTGTTACTGTGTGTCCTTGTTGTGATATTACAAGGAAAGCAAAATGTTTTTCCCCTTCTCCTGGATCCTGGGATCTTTTGAATGGATGTTTTTTGATTCAAACCCTGTAGACTGTTTTTTTCTAGGTGAGTTTAACAAAAAAAACAACTTAATTCTTACAGCTTCTATGTAAACCAATTTTTTTATGTATTTAGTTCTTGTCTGTGGTGTTCTTTGTGCTCCAAAGGTGTTGTGGGTGCATGTGGAGTATCAGTGCTGTGCAACTTGACAAGAGTTTACAACTTCCTTCAGTCATGCAGGTGAGTTTATTAAAAAAAGAAAATGGGAGAAAGGATCTTTTATGTGCAGTTTGTCTAAATTTTCTCCTCCACATAGTGATTCTGAGACTGAAACTGAAAGTAAACCGAGGTCACCCTCACATGGCAGTCAGCAGAGAGGAAACTGGACCACATCTCTGCAGTTCTGGTCCCTGGCGGTCCTGCTGTCCCTTGTGGGCTCAAAGGTTTCCTCTCTGATTGTGCTGGAGTTTTCTCTCAGAGCTGTTTCGGCCTGGGCCTCAGCAGGACTGGTGAGTCCTCAGAGCAGCTGATAACACATTGATTTTTTTACAGGCCAAAAGTTTGGACACACCTTCTCATTCAATGCGTTTCCTTTATTTTCATGACTATTTACATTGTAGATTCATCAAAACTATTAATGAACAAATGACGAATTATGTACTTAACAAAAAAGTGTGAAATAACTGAAAACATGTCTTATATAGTAAGCAAAGGGTGGTTACTTTGAGGAATCTAAAATACAAGACATGTTTTCAGTTATTTCACACTTTTTTGTTAAGTACATAATTCCATATGTGTTCATTCATAGTTTTGATGCCTTCAGTGAGAATCTACAATGTAAATAGTCATGAAAATAAAGAAAAACGCATTGAATGAGAAGGTGTGTGTCCAAACTTTTGCCCTGTACTGTATATGTGGGTG
Source organism: Centropristis striata (assembly GCF_030273125.1). NCBI lineage: Eukaryota > Metazoa > Chordata > Actinopteri > Perciformes > Serranidae > Centropristis > Centropristis striata. The sequence continues at coordinate 7,393,359 of NC_081519.1, read as the reverse complement.
TACTTTCAGTGTTTTTTCTTGTGTTCATCATATCGACTTTTCTATGACCTTTTTTTCATTATCCAACCTGCTGTGTCTCTCAGGATGCCAATGGTAGAGGTCTGGACCTGCTCCTGATCCAGTGTCAGTTCTCCCTGGGATGTGCCCTCACATGCACTGTTGGCTTCCTCCATCAGGGGGCTCCACACAGCTCCCTCTGCCTGTGTCTGGCAGCTGCTCTGAGCTGGGCACTGGCAAGTGTCAGCCACGGTCTGTGGAGCCATGTGGCCAGACTCTACCCACTACACAGCAGAGAGCGTTACTGTGGGAAGTGCATCACCCTGCTGGCCTCAGGACACACCATACTGGCTTCTCTACAAAGAGCGGTTATCTTGGTCTTTGCTCTAGCAACTGTGGCTTCCACCGCTACGGTTTATGACCACTTCCTGTCCCAGAAGGATGCTCTGAAGCTTTGGACTCCACTGACACTCTGCTACACCCTGTTGGTGTTCTACATTCAAGGTGACTGTCCAGGAATTGTCTTTTGCAAGACTTCTGCAGAAAGAAAGATATTTCAATGAGATAAGATTACTAGTTTTGTCACCCATACACAATGACAAATACCAAAACAGAAACCAGTAAGATAAGTCACAGCAGACAAACTGCTACAACAACACAAGTACATCAGTCTGATACTGGCTTTGGTGGCCAATATAGTGATTATTTTTAGCTGGATTCAGAAACAGACCGTTTCTATGTAGATTATGGACCAATATGATCATGTTAAGGTACTTTATTAAATAATATTTAATATCATATATAATATCATAATTTGTATCTGCATCAGTTTAACCGGACAAAGTGTCTGTGTCTTTTCACAGAACTCAGCTTTCCAAGATTTTCCATCATCACAAGTTTAGATATAGACACATTTCACTCAGTTTACAGAGTAAATTAGTAAAGTAGTCTATCTGTACTGGTTACTTCAGTACTAAACTCTACTTTATTATTACAGATTACTATACATTAAATGTACAATGTATTATATTGTCAAGAAATCCTAGAAATGAACACTGAGGAAACAACGAATCAATTAAAACAAAAATAAATAGCTTAATTCACATAATTCTTGTCTATTCAGTTTATCAGTCAATTGCTGGCTAACTAAAAAAAAACAAAAAAAATAGCTTGAACTTTTTCTAAATCTGCCTTATATGTTCTGTAAAAAATAGGTTTGGGACAACTTCTCAGCTTATACAGATAGATGTCTAAATATCTGTGATGGGCCTAATAAATCAATCAGCTAAGCTAAAAAGACATAAATGATGCTTATGATGATTTGACCAATAAAACAATAAAAATGAAATAAGACCACAAAAATTTGCATTATGCTGTTGTCTAAGTACATTTACTCTAGTACTGTACTTGGGTACAATTTTGAGGTAACTGGACTTTATTTAAGTATTGTTATTTTATGTAAATGTATACTACTCAACTATATTTAGCTGCCAGCTTTAGTTACTTTTCAGGTCAAGATTTAACATTAAAAAAAACATGATCAAGTTAAAGTGATTGCACATTTTTCTTTAAATTAAACCTCATAAGAGTTTATTAAGTAGCTTAGTTTATTATGATCTTTACGAGATCAATTACAACAGTGCTTACATAAATGCATCAATGAAAACTATCTAATAATATATTAAGAATATATGAAACAATCTGAGTGGGGTCATTCTGCATTACAAGTACTTTTACTTTTGATACTTTAAGTGCATTTTGATGCTGATACTTTTGCACTTTTATTCAAGTAAGTTTTGAATGCAGGACTTTTACTTGTAGTGGAGTAATTTCACAGTGTGGTATTAGTACTTTTACTGAAGTAAAGGATCTGAATACTTCTTCCACCACTGGGGCACAACAGATGTTTTTGCGTTATTGTTTAACTTTCTGTTTTTCATTGGACACAGAGGATCAGCACCGGCAGACGGGCACGGAGGCTCTGCTGCACACTGTGGTGCTGCGACTGGGAGCCTTACTGGTGCTCATGCTGACGGTGGGCGACTGGTCTGATGTCCTCCATGTCCTCATCACTTTCCTGGGTGAAGCGGTCTGCCTGCTGCCCTCTCAGGACCTACTGAAGGCTGCAATAAAGGTCTGTGTGAATCACCTTTATCACTCACAGTTATTTTTATAAATACACTACCAGTCAAAGGTTGGACACACCTCAGGGCGTTCCCGGTGGCACACCTGGTAGAGCGCGTACCATAGAGGCATTGTCCCCGTAAGGGCGGCCCGGGTTCGAATCCGACTCGGAGCCCTTTCCCGCATGTCTTCCCCTCTGTCTCCCCCTTCACTCTGTCCTATCAATAAAGCCCAAAAATTACAAGAAAAATTCATCTCATTCAGTGTTCAGAACTATGATGGAACACGTGGAATTATGTAGTCAAACAAAATTAAAGGAATTAAAGGCAACGTGACTGTTCGGCTCACAGGAACTGAGCTTTAACTGACTTCTGATCAGGTTCTTAGATTGAAATATGAGTGAGAGATCATAGATTGTTGTTACTGTGTGTCCTTGTTGTGATATTACAAGGAAAACAAAATGTTTTTCCCCTTCTCCTGGATCCTGGGATCTTTTGAATGGATGTTTTTTTATTCAAACCCTGTAGATTGTTTTTTTCTAGGTGAGTTTAACACAAAAAAAAAACTTAATTCTTACAGCTTCTATGATGGAACACATGTGGAATTATGTAGTAAACAAAAAAAGTTAAACAAACTAGAATATGTTTTATATTTTAGATTCTTCAAAGTAGCCTTTAACCTTCTACTTTGATCCTCTCACACATTAAGAGTGCAAGAAATTCCACAAATTAACTTTTTCCAAGGCGCACCTGTTAACTGAAAATCATCAAGGTGATCAGCTCATGAATCTGACTGAGAGAATAACAGAAGTGTGCAAAGCTGTCATCAAAACAAGAGGTGCACTGTAACGAATTTCTGTAAGAAAACAGCCAAATTTTGACAGTAACATACTGTTTTCCATTAAAAAGGTATTATATTGTAGAAAACAATGCATTCTGGGCAATATTTATAGGTAGCTTGCCGTTTCCCATAAAATATAAAGATATATATCTATGATTTTTTCTAAGTCTCTTCTTGTCCACATTTTAATGGCTGTATTTTACGATACAGTCTATGATTTTACTTAACTACACATTCAGTACATGGTATATTAAAATAACTGAGGTTACAGTGAAGACAGCGCTTAATTTGTAGTAATTGGCTTTCAGACAGTAATATGCTCTATTTACAAAAAATGGCTGCATTGTTTACTGCAACAATATTGCAACTAGCTTCAGCACTATACTGTGTTTTAGTCTACTGTAAAAATCAATGAAATGCAGGATTTTACTGTAATTCAGTATGTGGTTTTATCACAGTAACATCCTGTAAAGTACATAACAGTAGAGGAACTGTAAATGCTGGCAACCCTGCTGCCAGTATTTTACTGTTAATTTACAAGACAATTGTTTACAGTGTGCAACTGTGAAGAATCTAAAATATAAAACATATTCTGGTTTGTTTAACAATAATTTTTTTACAACATAATTCCATGTGTGGTCTTTCATAGTTTTCATGTCCTTAGTATTAATCTACAGCATTGAAAATAATAATAAATAAATATAAACCATTGAATGAGAAGGCGTGTCCAAACTTTTGACTGGTGTATAATGTGTATAATTCATGGTTCTATTTCTGTATTTTTTATGTAACTGTTACTAGTTTGAATTGACATTTCATTGTCATGTGTCACCTTTAGGAAGAAGAAGACATGGGCTTTAGAAAACATGACCAGAGCTTCAGCCACAAAACAAGACAACACTCAATGAAAACATCATCAGATGACAGATGATGGACCTGAAATCTGCCTCAAATACCAGACTACCTCAAATGTCCAGATATGCTGATACTTGTTAACAATAAAATAATACAAATTGTAATTTTGGCTGCTGTTTTCTTTTCAGTATTGATTTTGTGTCCCAACTCAGGCAAAAGACTCACTTTAACTCATTATCCATGTTTTGTTGGAAAAAGTTAGTTTTACCATCAGTCTGTGATTTATTCACATCCTATATAACTCTTTTTTTAATTATTTTTTTTTATTAACATTTTTATTATTATACAACATAAGATAGACACAATACAACCACAAAAAAACACAATATAATAGATCAGACATAACAAACCACAACAAACACCACAAGACACGCATACATACACATACACTCATATACAAAATCAAATTACAAACACAAATGGGGAAGGGGGGGGCAGTACTGTACCATTGCAATTAATTGTTCTTTTCAAAATCATGTTCATTTCATAATCTTTTTCAAGTTAATTTGCATGGAAATAAGGTGACAATGTGACAGTGGGCTCTTACAGGGCTGCAGAGCAAGGGTCCTTCCTCATCTCACATTTGGAATTCTGTGATAATTCCCATAACTTCCATAACATCCTCTATAACTCTTGAATCTCTGGGCTCAGTCTATCACTCTGCCTTGACATTTCTTAACGGAGATATCTATACACATCACTGTATTTTATACGATGAGGTTGGGTGTTCTTTTCTCCATAGATATGTGATAGTTACTGGTACTGTTTTATTTTATCTATAGAGTCGTAACTGGAAAATGACCATAAGACTTCCCAGAGTTGCTTCATCACTTCATCATAGACTTTATCAGAAACGCTCTACTGACTCTCACTAGGTCTGAACTTGTTCCTTGTTACTTACTGTACAATTTTATGAGACAAATAAATACATTTACTGGAAACACTGCTTTTAGTTTTAGTGCACCTGTTTCCTGGAACAGATGCAGCCCCTCCTTAAAATAAAGTCACTCACAACTTTTAGACATTTTACAAATGTTCAAACCTCTGCTTGTTATTGACTATTTTCAACCTCAATTGCCAAAGCTGAGGCCGATTTGCATGACTGTGTCTAATTTAACATGTTAAATATCCTAATTTATGAAATGATCTTACCTCATTGGAAAGTTTTCAATGTTTTATTATTATTTTGATAATTACGTTGCTTCTTCTCTGTTAGTATATCACTTTATTGTTGTTTTGTTTCCCTTTTCTTTGTTTTTGTAATTTACTAATGGTAAATGAGGGTTGCCCCTCAATGATCTCTCCAGTGTGAATAGGTGAATTATGCAACTACGGGCACAGACATGCAAAGGCTTACCCACTCTTCCACACAGGAGCAAGACAGACTCTTTTTGTGGTTGTTTTGTGTCTCATTGTAGTTATTTTGCTTTTTTGTGATTTTGTGTCTGTGGCAATTTTGGTCTTAAATGTTTCTTTGTAGTAATTTATGTGTCTTTGTAGTTGTTTTGTGTTTCTTTGTAGTCTTTTTGTATCTCTGTATTCGTTTTGTCTTCCTTTGTAGTCAATTGACTCTTTATCATCAGTTTGCTTCTCTTGTAGATGTTTTGTGTTTATTTGTAGTTGTTTAGTGTCTCTTTGTGGTTGTTTTGTGTATCTTAGAAGTTGTTTTGTAACTTTGAAGTAAGTTTTGTCTTTCTTTATAGTCATCCGTCTCTTTGTAGACGCTTTGCACCTCTTTGAAGTTGTTTAGTTTCCCTTTGTGCTAGTTTCCTGACTCTTTGCTGTCATTTGTGTCTCTTCAAGGTTGTTTGAGTGACATTTTGCAGGTGAAGGCTTGAGGGGCCCCTGATTCTTTGGGCCCCTGGGCCTTTGCCTCTTAGGCCTGTTCAGTAATCCATCCAAAGATTTGGGTACAGTAACACTATTTCTCACTGAGAAGTGGTGTTTCCGCCCCTGCAGATGTTTGCAGTCAGGAAATCAACATCCATCATGTTTGTGAACATGCATTTGTCATCCTTTTTCCTGTCTGCCGTGTTTGTTCCTGTTCCTTTCCCTTTGTTTCCCTTCATCACAGTTCCGTTTTTGTCGTGTGCCTCCAAGTAGATAAAAACAGAGGTTAAAAGTGAAAACTTATATCATGAAGTTGGTGAGTATATTGCAATGTCATGCTGTAGAAGCAGTGAAGATTTTCAGAGGGTATAATGAGGATTTTGGCTGTTTGGGGGGCGGAGCGTGGAGGTCTGGGGATTGTGTCATCAGCAGGCATGCTCCCTCCTGCAACTGTGACATCACTGCAGCATTCCTTTCCACAGAGCTAGAACAACAGAGACCCCCATCACTCTCCTCATCTCCGTCTCCTGTTAACCCTCTCTCACACATTCCCTTTCCTTCCACACTGACCCACATCGATCAGTTTTCACTCAACACGTAGTTCCTCGCTCCATCCTTACTTTCGGCTCTGAAGAAAAGAGAGAGGGGAGTAGACCCCAGAAGGTTTGGCTCCGGAAACTAGCCACAATATTTGCTGATCGGCAGACCTGATATTGCTTAGACTCACTCTGGTGGATAGCAGCAAACACAACAAAGCAGCTTTTTCATAGCTCTCACAGACATCACTCACTGTCCCAGCCCCCCTCTCCTAATACACCAATATCTCCTCTTGCACAATGCCCTGATTCATTGCACTGTAATGCTGCGGCTCCTTTACGGCTGCTCTCAACCACAAAAGCTCCATCAGGAGATGAAGCCCACCACACATTATCAGACGTCGATGGGGCACAAATGGAAGCAATGCCATGTGACACTGATAGTGAGTCAAGGCTAAAGTGATATAATGTAGTGGGGGAAGGGAAGAAGGAAAGAGGGAGAAGAAAAAAGGAGGCAGACTCAATGAGGGAGGTAGGGAAAATAAAGCTGACAGAACAATAAGGCAGAGCTGCACAGGAGAGAGAAAGAGGACAGTTTGAGATAGAGAGTTGCTGGAAAAGGCAGGTACAGTCACATCCTGCTGACATGCAAAAAGATAAAGGAGTGGCAGGAGGCTGTGTGTCTGTTACCTCAAGATATACTTTATGGTGCTGCATATTGTTTATGAAAAGTCTGTGTGCTTTTGGTTTGATTGCACAACTGTTGCAAAACTTTCTTTGTTTGTCTACGTGCATGCATGCCAGTGTATTGGTGCGTGTGTGTGTCTGCCAAGTTGTTCATAGTAGATGAATGTGTCATGTTTTTTACTGCGCTATGCCCGAGATTAACTGTTCACCTTTTACGGTCGGGAGGGAGGTGGTATTGTCATTCAGCCAGAGAAGGAGGAGGGGTCGACGGACGAGAAAGCTGGGGAGGGAGGTTCAGAAGGAAAAGGAGTGGCCTTCTGCTGATAGTCGTCCTCTCTGCCGGAGTAAAGTCTTCTCTCAGTGGCAGCTCAAAGGAGGGAAAACAAACCAGGAGTTTGGAGATACAGAGCAGGGAAGGAGAAAGAAGAAAAGACAGAGCTGCCTTCAAACCGCATTTTCTCCCCAGGTATGTAATGGCAGCTCACAGCCAGAGTGAGTGGGGTTTAAAGGAAACAGATGATTCAAGTTTTTGCTTTCTGCCTCTAACACCATTCATTATGGATAATGAGAGCTGTGCGAGTGTGAATTTACCTCTCTAAAGTGAGACTGAGCACTCCCACAAAGTTGACTGAGAGGGTGTGTGCACTTAGATTCAACATTATTGAGATGGGAGGGATAAAAGGTCATGTTAACTATTAGTATGTTTCATTATTGCTCCAAAAGATCAAGTAAGCTGTTGAGTCTGTGATGTGTTTCTATAAAACATTAAATGTTGCCAGCAGTCTTGAGTGTAGATAGTAACTGTTCTGTCCTCCTGTTAGGCTGTATGAGGGTTTTATACAGTCATGGCATCAGCAGCTTCACCAAAAAGGATGGTGTCCTCTGTCTTCATCACTCTGTCGTCTCCTCACCAAGCCACTGTGACACAGCAGCAGCCCGTCCTCAAAGCTCACGGCGCCCCGGCCAGAGACAAGCAGCAGAGCGCCGTACGAATCAGCCCAGCTGACAACATCCCTGCAGTAAGACATAAGAAAGAGGACCACTCACAGGCTGAGTCTTATGGCAGCAAAGACAGCAAAGACCGGACTCCTACGACAGCCCCAGCCCAAGCTTCAGATCTTCAGAGCCCAAAACCTGGCCCCCAGCCTGGACCAAGCAGAGGAAAGCTGCAAGAACACAGCAGAGATGCTGCAGGTATTCATGACACAAAATTATTTTTCTTATTGGATTCAACACAAACTGGACAAAGTTAGAGTACCTGAATATATTCAGATCCTGAGGCCTGGCTGATATATGTTTTAGTCCATAACTTTTCTAGAATTTCTTACCCTTATTTTAAGAGGTCAGATATTGTTTAAAGGGTAGCTTCTCTGCTTCTACAAATCAACGTCTGTTTTGTAAGTCTTGGGGGGTACGACTGCATATGTGCCAAAATGTACAAATGCTGCTAAATTGCCTCAGGTGATGTCACTTGAGTCAGCATAAGTTGAAGCTGAAGAGTGCAAGATTTAAAAAAAAAAAAAAAAAAACCCAAAACTGCAGGTGTGGGGTTAGACAGATTTAGCACTTGCCTTGTCGTACCTTGTCTGTACAACACCCGAAACTCAGACCAAACTGTCAGCAGCCGAGTTGTATTGTGGGTATTGTAGGCTCAAGGTTTTGGCAAGAAAGTATGGATATGAAAAAAAAAGAGAGAGACGGTGTTTAAGGAATGCAATGCTGAATCAGTATATTACTATCAGGACCGGTTCTAGGCAGGCATGTATGAGGGGGCAGTCAGAAATGTGAAGGGGGCATCATGTGTACACATCATGCTCCAGCACTTTTTTTTCTGTGCTTATAGTAACGATGCTTTCTTCATTGAAAGGGGTCTATGTGTTCAAACCCAACCTGGAGAAGTGTATTACACTTTGTGAGGCCTCTACCTTCAGACCTGTCCAGGTGTCCCACCAGAAGACTAAGCTCCTGCTGGTTTAGCTCTTAAGGTCACTGAGGCACGCAAACCCCCTGACCACAATAAGGTGGCAACCCCTCAGGGGGGAAACTGAAAAATAAAAAATAAAATAAATGAATAAAATAAAACATCCTTCATCCAGATTTCAACCAACAATCGTGTATTGTGTGTCCCTTTTTCGGTGGATTTTTCCAAATTTTGTCAAATTGTAATGTATATTAATTTTCTGAGTATATTAAAATGTGCTTTTTCAACTTCTAAAATTTTGATTTGAGGGGGCATTTATTTAAGGGGGCTCGGCCCCCTCTTGCCCAGGGTAGAGCCGGCCTCGATTACTATTATTTAATTGGAAAAAAACATTCTCAACCCTCTTCTCACATTCAGGATGTATTGTAGGCTATTCCATCAGGCTGAAAAAGATAGTGTATAAGTGTTATCTCCAAGGAACAGCTGCTAATTTTGATCACATTGAGCTTCCTTTATTAGGAACATGCAGTGAAAATAGTCACTGTAGTTTCACCATGAGGAGCAAAACACACACTCAGAGGACACAATCTCATCCTCATCAGCTTCTATTTTTGTCATTTTTTAATATTCATTTCTCATTACCCTTAGTTATTCTCTATTTTTTTTTGTCTTTTTGGGGGGTGGTGGTACTTCCTCCATGTATATTTATATATTGTCTTGGGTGTCATTTTAATCCTGAATTTTAAGAAAGTTTAGTGCTTACTTCAAACTTAAATAAAAAGCATCTGTGTAAGTTGCTACAAAGTGACTTCAAATAATAATATTCCTCGTCACACAGAGCTCTTCCCGCCTCCTCCTTCTCCTCCCCCTGCTGCTGCACTGCCTTCACCTCTGGAAACATCAGTCTCTGAAGAACCAGCACTTCCACCGCCTCCTCCTGCCGAGACGCCCCTCTCCCACCCTCTGACCCCAGGCCAGCAGCCAGTTTACAACAGAGAGGTATGCAGACTTCCGTCACATTAACATAACTCCAATGTTCATACCACTGTTATTCATGTTATTTATAAATAAACTCACCAGAGAAGAAAAGTATTTATTTTCCCCACTGTGAAGGATTACAACTTTCCACAGCTTTTACAGATACAGTAATGTGTTGTACAGTGGTTGTAAAGAGTTATCTGCAAAACACATTATAAGGGGAAAACAGCTGTCTTTTAGATATGAATGGATGATCAAAAACATTTTATGAGGTGTACACATTTTCTCCTCTCATACGGAGCACTTTCCAAACTGTACATATCTTTATAAGAGACTTTTAGTTCCAATCATTCCAGCTCCATTACTGTGCAGAAACAATGAAGGATTACAGCAGGAGGTCAAAAAATATGAGAAATATGTTTTCTAAACTGTTTGCCCTTACAAATGATCCACTGTGTTATAGAGCTATTGTTTGTGTTTCATTATATTTGATAAATGATGAGACGAAAATCACCTTGATGCCCAAAACCTATTAGTTATATAATTCCTGACTGTGAATGCTCACATACACCTTCAGGTTTTTGTAGCCAGGTGCATAGAAGGAAATCTCCATCTACAAGAGATTTCCGCACACTGTCCTTCAATTTTCCAGAAACTTTATTGAGTAATGCAACGTTTGGTAGGTGTCTTCTGGTAAACCAAGACTAATGGACTGATTGTCTGACTGCCCTTAAATTGGCCTCAGCTGTTATTAGGGCCACGGGGCACACACACACACACACACACACAGGTAACTTCATGTGATTTTAATTACACACACACACACACACACACACACACACACACACACACACACACACACACACACACACACACACACACACACACACACACACACACATTTTGAGGTTAAAGGGCATAGTTTGAAATCTCTGAAGAATCTCATCATAGCCCCTGTGGCCCTTTCAGAATTTCCCCAGAGGAAATTTTTTAGTTGACTATTGCTGTCTAAATGTTTTTTTGTTCTGGTGTAGTGGTTTGCACTTTCGCCTCAAAGCAAGAGGGTTGTGGGTTTGAATCTAGCTTAAGGGATTTGCATGTTCTCTCTGGGTCCTCTGGCTTCCTCCCACAGTCCAAAAACATGCAGTTTAGGATTAATTGATTACTCTAAATTGTCCATAGGAGTGAATGAGAGCGTGAGTGGTTATCTGTCTTTATGTGTCAGCCCTGTAATAGTCTGGTTTCCAGTTTGGTCAAAAAAATGTTACAGATTTAGGGCTTAAAGAAGTTGAGTCTTACGATATTTTTTAACTCTAATGTTGAATAAAGATTGACATACTGACAGTACTGCAGCTTTGCAAATTTCATAGAGTAAGAAGAGCTTGATATTACAAACTTTCTCAATATTCTGACACAACTTTAGTAAATGTTAGTGTTTGAGAACCAAAACTTTTTTGATACCATTTTATTTTTACCTGTGAAAAAATTAAAGGATAATCAGAATCTGTCTGTACTGTTTCCGTTAGTTAAAAGCTGCAGACGAATGCATGTTGGAAAATTTTTAAACAATAAGCTGAAATAGAGTGAAGTTTAAAAATGATTGTACCTATAAGGAGTGGTGGAAGAAGTATTCAAATCCTCAGTAATAATTCCACACTGTGAAATTAGTCCACTACAAATAGAAGTCCTGCATTCAAAACTAACTTATGGTACAAACATTTCAAAATGTACTTAAAGTATCAAAAATACAAGTACCCGTTATGCAGAATGTCCCCACTCAAATGTATTATGAAATAAAGTTACATAAATGGTTACATAAAAGTAAAGTACAAGAAACCTCAAAATTGTACTGAAGTACTTGACACTTTACACCACTGCCTATCAGTCCTGATTCAGTTGATAGATAGATAGATAGATAGATAGATAGATAGATAGATAGATAGATAGATAGATAGATAGATAGATAGATTACTTTATTCATCCCCGAAGGGAAATTCGGTTGTCACAGCAGTCCGGTATTCAAGTACAATAAAATACAATAGAATAAAATACTGAGGTAGCATAAATAAAAACAACAGTAGAAAAAAAACAACAGTAGAAAAAAAACACAGAACAGAACAAGAACATTGGATGACTCTTGTGTATCATTTACAGTCGCTCCTGAGGCCACTGTTTCAGTTTAAAGTTTCGTTTTACATTGACAATGTGCTTTACATTTAAGGTGGAAACAAGTACACCATCTAGTGGGTTAAAACAAGATGAACAATCCCACGGGATCCATAAAAATGGCCAAGACATGAGCAGTGAGAGTCGAGGTAACTTGATCTCTATTTACACGGCTTTAAACAGTTGCAGTTTGACAATATAGATATTATTATAACCCTCTTTTGACATTTGATGCTTGTGTTTGATACAGACGTTTGTGGCTTCTGTCGGAAACCTGTGACTCTCTCTGAACGTGCAATAGAGGCCTTAAAGAGGACGTACCACGCCGGTTGTTTCCAGTGTCGATCTTGTCACATCCCTCTGGGGGGTAAAGAGTTCTACAACAAGGCAGGAATCCCACTTTGTGAAGACTGCTACCAGGTAGATCAAAGTCAATACAGACTCCACTACAGGATGCTTTTAAAGCTGCAAATATAAATAGAAACCTCTCCGATGTTTTTGCATGCTCATGTAAGCTTTGCACCAATGCTAAGTGTTTCCCAACGACTGCTGCAATGCTTTACATGTTCTAATTGTGGGTGTTCAACACCTTCCTGCTTTCTCTTACTGTTCAAAGGAATTAAGACCAACTTGCATAGACTTGAAATCCATTCATCACAGCAGGGCTGCAACTAATCATTATTCTTCATTGTTGATTAAAAGGCACAGTAGTGATTCTAGAGAAAAATGGTCTCATGTCATAATTACTGATGCTTTGGGTTGGTGAGATTTAATCCCAGGTCAGCAAATTCTAACATGTTAGGATGAGACTCGACTGTATTTCTCCAGAATCACATACTGCACCTTTTTATTTCCTTGATCAATGGAAAATTTTGGCCCAAAATAAAAAATGGTAAAAAGCATTAGTTCAAAAATATTCAGATGAGTAAAGAAACCACAAAATGTTCTTATCAAAAAAAGATGGAATCAGATCATTTAATCTTCTCAAACTGGTTAATTGATTATCAAAATAGCTGGTGATTAATTATAATAATTGACAACTTATTGATTAATCTTTGCAGCTCTACATCACAGTTAACATTGGGTCATGAGTTTTAAGTGTCAGGGTTATGTATCATTACTAAGCTGTTGCAACTGGAGATTGAATTGAAGTCTGACTGAAAAAAAAGATAAATTGATTATATTCATTGTGATGGATTACATTTCTCTACAGTAAATTTGAAAATTCACAGATAACAATAATAATTATATTTTAGCATTAAAAGTATCATTTCAGTGAAATAAATGTTATACTGGTGTATTAACCATGACAGAAACATAAAAAATGCTTTAGGTAATTACTAATGCTGTTAATTTAGGACAGCTGTGGCATAAACTGGTGGTCTAATACATTTGTTAAGCATTACACTAAGGCTAAGATTTCTTCTTGTGTTCTTTTATTGTTGCTATCTTGATCTGTTTTATTTGTTGTATGTATTTTCTATTGACATATACAGTATTACTCTCTTCTAGAGTTATTCTTTATATTTACTGCATATTTACCTTCCGCTGTAATGCCTGGATGACCTGCTGTACTGCTGTAACCAGTGGGATCAATAGAGTAGCTCTATCAGTGTACAGAAATGTATTCCATTGAACATTTATCTCTGTCTCGTAGGCCAGTCTGGAGCTCTGCTGGGCGTGTGGCGAGGTTATCAAAGATTATGTGATCCGTGCACTGGAGCGAGCCTACCATCGTTCTTGTTTCATCTGTGCGACATGTAAACAGCACATCGGAGGGCAATTTGCTCAGGGAGAGGTCGGAGAAGTTTATTGCCTCCAGGACTATTACAGGTAAGTGAGGGCAGCCTCACACGAGAAATATCCTTTACACAATTCACCAAAGAGGTTTTGTGAGATATGACATCAACAAACTGCTTTTAAACAGGGTTCCTACAGTGGCTGGAAACCCTTGAAACATTTCAGTTTAAATGTAATGTTTTCAAGGTTTGAAAAGGGCTTTGATATTGAATAAAGTGCTTGAAACTGCTTAAAAAATGATGATATAGGAAGCATAAGATAGGGTGCAAACTCATCATGGGTGAAAAAAGGTGAAAAAAGATGTAAACAGAACTCCCTTGGGAATAACATTTGTTAAATAACAGTATTTAAATGTTGGCTATACAGTAGATTTTACCATGAGGATACGGGGAAAATTACAAAACATAATTTTGGTTGTTTATAGCACAATAAAATCTAATTTAAAGTGAGGAAAAAGTAAAATAATCAGTTGATTTTATATGAACACACCCAAATAATCAATGTATTTTATATACTGCATGTTCATCCATCAATCCATCCATCCATCCATCCATCCATCCATTTTCATCTGCTTATCTGGGGCCGGGTCACGGGGTCAGCAGGCTAAGCAAAATATTCCAGGCGTCCCTCTCCCCAGCCACAATGTCCAGCTCCTCCTGGGGGACCCCGAGGCATTCCCAGGCCATGCAAGAGATATAATCTCTCCAGTGTGTTCTGGGTCAATGGCATAATTACCCTTGCTGTAATATGCTGGAAAAGTTTCTAAATGCACCTTTAAAATGCTTGAAAAGTGCCTGAATTAAACTTAAAAACTAAACTAAAAGATTTTGGAACCCTGTTTTAAAGTTGTTTTAATGTATTTGTTCACCTTGTATAAATCACTTTCCATTCAGTGGTGAAATGTAACTAAGTACATTTACTCAAGTACTGTACTTAAGTACAATTTTGAGATACTTGTACTTTACTTGAGTATTTCCATTTTATGCTACTTTATACTTCTACTCCACTACATTTTGAGGCAAATATAATACTTTTTACTCCACTACATTTAGCTGACAGCTTGAGTTACTTTTCAGGTCGAGATATAACATAAAAAACATGATCAATTTAAAGTGATCAGACATTTTTTTTTATTAAACCTCATAACAGGAATATATAGTAGTAAAAATTAGCCCTACCTTGAGAAAATTAAACGTTTACATAAATGCATAAATAATAAGAACAATCCAATAATATATTTAGAATATATAAAACAATCTGAGCGAGGCCATTCTGCAAAACAATTAATTTTACTTTTGATACTTTAAGTACATTTTAAAGCTGATATTTTTGTACATTTACTTCAGTAAGTTTGAATGCAGGAATTTTACTTGAAGTGGAGTAATTTCACAGTGTGGTATTAGTACTTTTACTAAAGTAAGGGATCTGAATACTTTTCCACCACTGTACAACACAGTTTTGTTGCCTTGCCTTGTCTGATATTGTCTTTCCTCCAAAACATTGTCCGTAAAGGAAGTATGCTCCAAAGTGTGACGTCTGCAACCAGCTAATCATCCCAAAAGAAGACGGTACTGACAGCTACAACGTCCAATGCCTGGGACGCTCGTACCACGAGAACTGCTACAGATGTGAGGTAGGTGTTGTGCAAGCGGACAGTGTGTTCTGTACAGACACAGTGATAAGATAAGAATTAAGTCATATCTTATCTCTTATCTTAGCTTATAAGCATGCACACACACACACACACACACACACACAGAGAGATCACCACCTCTCTCTCTTATTATCTGCAGGTCTGTGCCATCAAGC
This sequence comes from Centropristis striata, assembly GCF_030273125.1. NCBI lineage: Eukaryota > Metazoa > Chordata > Actinopteri > Perciformes > Serranidae > Centropristis > Centropristis striata. Next base: position 7,377,756 of record NC_081519.1, on the reverse strand, counting down.
TGTCTACAGAACCAAATGAGCGCGGCTGCTATCCTCTGAATGGGAAGCTGCTCTGCAAGCCTTGCCATGTGAACCTGGTTTCTGGGCAGCACTAACATTGACCTCACAGCCTGGGATTAACTACAGCTGATGGACAAGTGCCACGGGAACCAGCAACAAAAGACGGAAGACTTTAATTAAGACTGTGGAATACAAATGTCTCATATTCTCCAATAGAAAAAATAATGACAATTTCTTTTTCTTCTTTTTTTACAATATATCATTCCTCCTTTTCTTCTTTTATACTTGATAATTTTGCACTCAGTAAACTTCAAAATGCACCAAATATATTTATGCAAAAGCCTTTACAAACACGTACGGCGAGCCTTATTTGAGTTTCTGTAAATTTGAATCAGTATACTGTTTCTCAATCACATTAACCCTTTATATACAAAAATAAAACTTTATATTAGAAAAAAAATGTTTATATAAAAGTAAACTAATATATTTTATCTTGAGGCAGGCTCCAACATTACACATACACCAAGTATTACAATGTGATGAAAGAATAACAATTTAAGTCACAATTGTGTGACTGGTAAAAAAAAATTTGACTACAAACTTTAGAGATTTCATAAAAAGTAGTGTGTAACAGAGCACAATGCACATGTTAAACAGAAATAGACTGCTTTAATGATGTGGTTGTATTCATATTTTTAACACTTTTTTTGCCTAATAGAACTATTCACATTGATTTGAAATTTACAATATTAAAGAGGACATATTATGCTTATTTTCATTTGTTTTTTTGATTTATACTAGAACATGTTTACATGCTTTAAAATAAAAAATACTGTATATGTCTCTGTCTCTGTCTTAGTGCCCAACCAAATCTGCTGTGATTGATTTGTGAGAAAAATATCTTTACTTTTGCATAATTCTCCAGTCAATGGCGGAAATATTCAGATGTTCAAATGTGTTAAAATGCTGAAAAAGTGAGTTTTCATAATATGTCCCCTTTAAAGTCTTATTCAAATCCCATCTGAATTATTTTTGTTATTTATACTCTCAACATGACATGTTTGTGGGATTATATTTCTTTGTATCAGAATTAAACATTTATTAAGACATTTTCTGGAAAAAGTGATTTGTAATTTATGTTTTTACTAGTCACACTCACACAATATTACAATAGTGGTTTGCCACCATTTTCTTATCTGCCTTTTAAAGTGAGATTATGACTTTTCTTTCATGAATCTAATTAAAAGCTTAACAGTCTGATTCAAGCAGTTTAAAAAGAAAACAACTCTGCTGAAATCACAGTTCCAAACACTGTGGCTGACCTGGACATAAATCTGATAATGGCAGGCATATCTCAACACTCTACATGTCTGACTAGGACATTTATGATGCACATTATTCTCTATTTTATAGATTTAACCGAAAATGAATTTATTGAAAAAAGAGTGAAATAATTACAATATTGACTTATGTATGATAAAAGGACATGACCATGACCATTTTGGCTCAGCTTCGGGTTTGTTTACTTAATAATGTCACCAAGACTTTAGCCACATGGTGCCAGATAAACAGCAGGGATTTGCAGACTATTATAAGACTTGGGCATAGTGCCTAAGCATGTTTTCACAGTGCCTAACTGAATGAACAGAAATAAAAGTACTCAGACACATTTAATTGTAATCTCTGGTGTATTGCTTTATTTATTTAGGAATTTCACATTCACAAAGGGGGTACTTCCATTATAATGCTGTTATATTATAATTATATCAGTGGCATACATTGGTCTTCAAATTAGGACGATATCATTTAGCGCAATCATTTCTGGAATAATTTCTGTTCTAACAAACACAGGTATCAGGACAGGCCTAGGCAGCAAGTTTTGTCTTGTGTGGACAAACTAGCCTGTTATTGAAAAACATTACTGGGGTTGTAAAAACGATCAAGCACAGGTTTCAAACTCCCTGTCAATTTATAGACATGTGACACAAAGTGCTTCACACAATACAACCCAACCAACGCACGCACGCACGCACACACACACACACACACACACACACACACACACACACACACACACACTCTCTCTCTCTCTCTCTCTCTCTCTCTCTCTCTTTCTCTCTCTCTCTCTCTCTATATATATATACACATTATAAAACCAACTTAAAGACTACACTTAACAAATAGAATACAGTAAATAATAAGACAGATATGCAAATAAATATAACAGTAAAAGACAGTAATTGAGTTGAATGTATCCCGATCAGTAAACTTTATTACCTTGAAGACAGTATCGCGTGACTCCGCAGACAAATCCCGGTCGCGGGCTGCAGCTTGAAGGAAACGCGTGCTCTCTGTTGTGTATTTATTTGTAGCTGTCGAGCACGCGCAGCAAACCGAGCCCGGGGCCGCGCAGCTCGCACCCAAGTCCCCCCCCCCCCAAACCACCAGGAGCGAGTGTCATGCGCGTTCACGAGCACGGATCGAGAGGACGCAGCTGCTAAAAGCTAAACGGGCAGCAGGCTACCAGGCCCAGATTATTCACGGAGTCCACCGTCGTTCATTTTGTTCAGGCGGACCTCCGACCGGCAGGGATTAGAAACGTGCGTGATCATATGAGTGTGAAGGGGGGGAGAATACCGCAAGATGGTTCGGGAAACCAGACACCTTTGGGTGGGAAATTTACCCGAACATGTTCGAGAGGAGAAAATCGTGGAGCATTTTAAACGGTAGGTTACGCAAGAGGGACCCGAGCAGCGCGCGCTAGGTGCCATACTAACGTTAGCTTGTTGCGATGGGCAGCCTGCGACTAATGCTAACACAGCTACCGTTAGCATGTTCTAACTTTTACAAGCCAGGGGCTTTCTTGTGTGCTGCCTGTGCTATTTTGCAGCACAGCGATATTTGTTTAGACAAAATGTCGGGGCAGGAACCACTGAAGTGCAAGTGTTTACGGTTTATAGTGTTTGGCTAACTTTTGCTAAAGCCAGGAGACAAGTAAGCTAGGTTTGTTAGCTGCCGAGCTACCACCCAACCAACCAACCATTTTGTGGGAAGTCAAGACGTTTTCACGATCAGTACAACAAGCCAAAAGGCAGCTAACGTTAGCTGGACAGCAGGTCAAATATCATAAGATGACTTGTGTTATTTTGGCCACTGGAAACGTGTGACTCGTGACGTTTATCTCTGGTCAACGGTGTTGTTAGAGAAATGCTGTAATGTAGAAAAAACAAAATCTGCTACCGATCAGGGAGCTCACCGAGCTGATAATCAAATGTTAGCAAGTTGTTGAGCTGCTTTACGTCGAGAGCAATCACTATACTTAAGTTGGCTACGATAGTCTGTATTGTTTTCTAATTTTAATCAACAAGCAAATTGCAAACCAGGATTTGCTCCCGCTAGTACACAATTATTTCAATTTTAAGTGAGCTTAAAGGCGTAAACATGTATGCTCCCACTTGTTTGTTTTTAGTGGTTAAAACATTGTAGTGCTACATGCATTGTTTGATATGTTTCGTAAAGACCACTTAAGTAACAAACTCATCTGCAACACAACAAACACATCATAGTTATATGATAGTTATAGTTAATGGGAGCTACTACGGCACAGCTGTACTAGTGGTGTGGTGACAACTGTGTGTTTGATGATATGCTTTTTATAGTTGTTAAACACTGACATTTGACATGTGTTAGGCCCCAGAGGGATGTTTGATTAACGTCAGTAGTATAAAGTTTGTTTTAAAACCTCTCAACACTCCTCACTATACTTGTAACACTAAGCATAGTCATCCAGCATGACAATAGCAGACACTATTTAAGACCGCTGTTACAGTTTAGACACCTTGTTTATGTTTGATGGTCTAAAAGGAACCTTTAGTGTTTATTTGCTTTGGATCACAATTTAACACAAATCATTACTGTTCGCTTTTAGTGTCAGTGCCACTTCTGCTCTCTATTTACCAGACTCTGGCATACAGAGAAACAGCTTACCCTAATCCTCTCTGGTGTATATGTAATTTTCTTTGTTTTCATTGTAATTTTCTTAGGTATGGGCGTGTGGAAAGTGTTAAAGTTCTGCGGAAGCGAGGGTCAGAGGGTGGTGTTGCAGCCTTTGTGGATTTTGTGGATATCAAAAGTGCGCAGAAGGCTCACAATGCTGTCAACAAGATGGGAGACAGGGACCTACGGACTGACTACAATGAACCTGGGTCAGTCCCTAGTGCTGTTCGGGGCCTTGAAGACAGCTCCCCCTCGAGCAGTCGAGACGTTACAGGATTCTCTAGGGGAACAGTTGGTCCAGTGTTTGGTCCACCTGTTTCCCTTCACACCAGAGAGGGACGTTATGAACGGAGAATAGATGGGTAAGTGGACACGGCCTCCCCTCAAAATCCAGGGGAATCTAGGTATTGGATAGGTGTAAAACCTAAACACATAGTGGGGTTATTCATGAGAGATAGATGCCTCAAAGGGGTTGCACAAAGGTAATTAGGGATCGTTCCACTTTTCATCATAATTGACTCGCCTTTCCCATGGGATCTAAGTAAATTAACTACACATTATCATTTTGTAAGGTAACTATAATTCAAGGTTTGACATCTGGTTTGGATATTACATCTGTGAGGAATATCCTGGTGAGTTTTGGATTTATTGCATTTTGTGGGGAACTACCTTGGGGGACTTTTGGATACTTTTTAAACATTTTCCTCCTAAATAATTGGATCTATCCTCAATTTTTACTTGGAATCGCTTGAAACTGGAAGTAAATCCCTGTAATAAAGGATGTAATTTTCGTTGAAGAATCAATTCAGGTAATATATCATTACGCCAAGGATCTCCCATCTCGGGTTGTCATTTTTTTTTTCCTCTGGCCCGCACTCGATGGATGGACTACTTTTACTATTTTTGCATCTGTGGATATGACCTGTTCTGGATTTAAGTTTTGAACAAGTGGATGGAAGAACGTTATGTTTGTTACACATCACAAGAAAGGCAGATGTAGTGCATATGTCCTAGGCTTTCTCAGTCATTTTAGGGTGAGATTAACTATACATAAGAAGCACTTTTTGGCCCAAATATGGAAGCTATACCAAGAAGACTTTGCAAGAACACAGAGGATCAAAACAACAACTTTGTGGAGCTATTCCTGTTTTTGGGTTGATGGCCATGAAGACACATGAAGACCGCATAGTTGGGATGTACCCACCTGGATGTACGCTCCCCATGTTGGATGTACTGACGTGGACCCTAGTATGGATAGGTATAGCTGCCATTCATGTGGATTACTCAAGTGTGGATGTAGCTGTGTAAGGCCTCAGAGCAGTAAAGAGAAGAGCACTCCAAGTATATTACAGGGAGCTGAAGACAACCTTTTCAAAGTAACTTGAAACGCTACAACAGAAAGATGAAGCCTTCCAGTACGTACGCCAGATAAGATCCTTGGATTGTGGAATTAAGACATGCCTATGAGCCCATGGGGAGTTTATGTGCTGTGAACATAGTGTCTGAGTCTACAAAATTGTGTGACATTAAACTACTTGATATTATCAGTGGAATACATTTTTTTTATGTAACGTAACTTTTGGGACATAGTACTTCCTCATACCACAAGACAAGATTGATCCAGTTGGATGTACTTTCCATTCGGCACCAACTTACTGTATAGTCAACATGGAATTTCCCGACTTACCCTGACGTTCATCATCTTTTTTAAAAAAAATCCATATTTATTTATTATGGTCTTTTGTTCCTATCGTTTTTTGTTTTTTTTACCACATGTCCAGAAATCCATAAAGAGGTCCATTTCTGTGATTGTTTTTTTCTCTTTTTCCATCCAGTGAAGAGAATTAAGTAGCCTAACTGTGGATTATACATCAACAATCTACTGGCCGGGTCCGTCTCAGTATTTGAAGATAACGTGCAGTGCGATTCAAGAGAACCATTTTTCCTAATTAGATAAATTGATTTTTCCCCTTGGTTTTTCATTCGGGCTCTCACATTCTGATCCACCTAGATTTTATTTGGATTAGTTTCGGTAACTTCTTTTTGAAAAGGTTGGTATTGCTCTGCCCTCTGCATATTTTCTATCTCTAACATTCCTTAGTGCTTTGTCTAATATTAGGTTTTGCACTGCTTCTAGGGAAAAAATTAATTGGATACATTTTCTATGAAATGCATATATACAATACATATATGTATTATTTGTCATGTCTCTTTTTTTTCCAGCATCACATAAATACTACAAATTATTGTTTTCACATGAAATACATTGATCTGAACTGCATGGCATTTTAAATTCAAGTACCACAGAGCTCCTCGATAGGAGACTTGTCTGGTTGTATATTTAAGAAAATTGTTGGATTTTTATATATTTTTTTTTTCTCCACCAGCAATAGTTCATGAACAGTCAGCCTCTGAAACCAGCCCCCCTGGACAATAGTCCTCAAAATCTTTTGCTTTTTTCAAGTGAAAGTAATTCAAAGAAACTAAAACCAGCATTTCTTTCACTGTTATGAGTAGTTTATAAAAGTCGATGTTAAAAACAAAGACGTTATTAGTGATAAAGTCTGGGGCAGCTTTGTTTCATGGGACTGTTTATGAATTTACAGCATAGAAAATTGTGCTTTTTGGTAGTCTTGTTGCTGTCAGAAAGGGAGATATAATTTCAGGCTGCTGACAGTTAACTAATGAGAACAGCACCACACAAAGCAAGGTAAAAAGAAGTTAAATATATATATGTATATATATGATATGATTACACATTTGCCTCAAGGGGCTTTACAATTTCTAGCATACGAGACCCTCTATCTGTAGACCCCTGGATATGTTAGTGTTTGAAGACTGCCATCATCTGATAGGTTGACCCTATTATGTCATGTCTTGAAGAGTCAGTTATTTAACCTATTAAATTAGTAGTGAGGAATTTGGTAATATTCCTCTAGTGCTGAAAACCATGTAAATTCCCAAATGTCATATTTGAATTTTTTTTAAAAATGCAACTTTTGTTGTGAAAGTTGTTGCTGAAAAGTTTAACAGCAATTCCTAAACATATGTTAAAGTGAACATTGTTTTAGACAGCTGGAACCCCACAGAAGAGACCAGTGTTGTATTTTGATAACAAATCGACAGAGAATGTCAGGATCTCTACATTAAAATATAATAAAAAATAAAATAATAGCACTGCTCTTTTTAAGTGTATTAAGCTACACAACTCCTACACTCAGCTGTGTCTCTGCTGTACCAACCCTTTTTGCATTTTAATTATTGTGCACTTAAATGCCAAATATTTAACTAGAAATTATTCTGTTTTTTGGCCATTTTTGCCTTGTTTGTTTCAAACCATAGTAACTCCTTTCCCCTCTCTATCCTGTTCTTATTTCACAGTAGCTCAGAAAGCCGTGAACGTGCTTATGATCACAGCCCATATGGACACCATGAGCGCAGTGGCACTTTCGACAGACAGCGACACTACAACGCTGATTATTATCGAGATCGTTCCATGTTTGCTGCTGCTGGCCCAGGGAGCAGTGCTATTGGGGGAACCTTTGAGGCATCAGACCCACATTTTGACTCTAGAATTAGAGACCCCTTTACTCTTACTAATTCTACACGACGTGACTTATACAGAGATGACAGAGGACGGCGGGTTGATAGAACCTACCACCACCGTCGGAGCCGATCATCTCATTCCTCACAGTCAAGACACCCTTCCCCACAACGGACCACAGGACAAACCCCCAAAACTCCTCATTCCCCTAAAAGAGCTCCTTTGTCGCCTGGGAGAGGTCCACGATCTCGATCCCGCAGCAGATCTTCTAGCTCTGATTCTGTCAGCAGCACCAGCAGCACGGGAAGTGGCAGGTGTGACATTTGTTTTGTTATGGTATTAAAGCTTCATGCTTCGTTGGTTTGTTTACTGGATTTTGTCACTGGACTAACCATTGATGGTTATCAACAAATATTTTTTTAAACTCAGACAGGCACATGTCCAATCAATATTATATCTGTTTTTCTAATTTATTTATTTTTGTAATGACAACAGCGATTCAAACAGCAGCTCAAGTGATGGATCTCGAGCCCGCTCTGTTCAGTCGTCAGCTACACATGCCCCCACTCAGTCTTCTATGGGGCTCGACTCAGATGAGCCGCGCAGAAGCTTTGGAATTAAAGTGCAAAACCTACCAGTGCGCTCCACAGGTGAGTTTCTACATGCCAACTCTCAATTTTCTAAAATTGCTTTTTTTTTCAATCATCATTCACATTTTTTTGTCTGTTTAGTTGTTGTGTGATAGTCGCAAAATGTTACTGTTATTTGATGATTGGGAGCTATTCATTTTTTGATGTGATCCCACTGATGCACAGGTCACTCTGCTTCAAATATTTCCACAGATACATTCTTGTCAGTTAACTTGTGTAATTATATCAGAGGTTCCCAGACCACAGTTTTATATTCTGTAACTTCGCATTTAAATTCTTGGGGTCAGGCCTTTGTGATTTACCTAATAATGATTTGATTATATACCTGTGTAAAATCAAGGCAGTTGGTACAACCTAAACAAGATGCAGTGTGCACAGTAACGATAACAATGGTTGGTCCGGAGCTCTGCCAGTAGAAATGCCATGTTGGAGTAGGAAACTTAAAAAATCCTACTTGTGGCTAATTTACAGCTTTAAACGCAATTAAAGTAGAATTGCTTATTCAAACTGACATTTGACGCTACCCCCAAACAATGAACTTTGGACACATGTCAGCTAATCATATCTGCTTCACAGCTACATCAATGTCACTGTATCAGATATTTATGGTCCGGGTCCAGTAAGAAATTGTGGAACTAACAGTGTGTAAGCAATGACTGAGAATAGGCTGTGGAAGGAAAACGATGAGAGTTGGCAGTATGTAAAGTAGCATTCGCAATTTAATTCTTACTCAAAGATCTCTTTTAAACCGTGTTGCAGATGCTCAATAATTTAAGGTTGGCAGCTCTCAGTTACAATCTTGGACTGTGTATCTGTTTGAATACACTCCCTATGTTATCCCAGAGACTTGATATGACTAGCAAAGACCTTTTGACGAGTTTACTGCACTTAAATGTAGTACACGTGTATGTGCGATGGCCTGAAAGGTAAACCATACAATCTAGCCATCAATGACAGCTCACCCTCGATAAATGCAATAGAATTCAATAACTGCAAATATCCAATAACTTACTGTTCCACTACAACACACAAGCTAACAACTAACATAAAACTGATAGTGTCCTTGCCAAAATCCTAGGAAGTCACTAGATAATTGATTAACCATTCAGGAAAACGGTAGACATCATTGCCAGCATTAAATTAGTTAAAAACGATAAGAACTTTAAAATTATTTGTAAAAAAAAAAACAACAGTTTTTTTCAATAATCTTTTGAACGTGTGCATTGGATACCAATCTTTTGTTTTTCCTCTCCAGACACAAGTTTAAAAGATGGACTTTTCCACGAATTTAAGAAACATGGGAAAGTGACCTCAGTGCAGATCCATGGAGCATCAGAAGACCGTTATGGTTTGGTGTTCTTTAGACAGCAAGAGGATCAAGAGAAAGCCCTCACTGTCTCCAAAGGAAAACTGTTCTTTGGCATGCTTATTGAAGTCACGGCCTGGAATGGTCCTGGTAAGTGATGACAAATGTATAAAACCCTACTGTAATGAATACTCGCTTGAGCTTGACATTTATCGCATGTCAATAATCTTAATGATAAACCTCTTCCTTTCCTCAGAAACAGAGAGTGAAAATGAGTTCAGGCCCTTGGATGGACGGATAGATGAGTTCCACCCAAAGGCCACAAGGACACTGTTTATTGGCAACCTTGAGAAGACCACCAGTTATCAACAACTCCTTGATATTTTTCAACGCTTTGGAGAAATTGTGGTATGCCAGCATCTGACTGTGTACTTTTTAATATATTTTACATTTGCTAAGGGTCTCTGATTGGTCTGTCTTCTCTCCTCAAGGACATTGACATCAAGAAAGTAAGTGGAGTTCCCCAGTATGCATTTGTGCAGTATTCTGATATTGCCAGTGTCTGCAAGGCCATTAAGAAGATGGATGGAGAGTATCTGGGGAGCAACAGACTAAAGGTAGTGTTTTTTCAATGAACAACAGTAACATCTCTAAGTGGTTTAGGTTTTAAGTCTTGTGTGTTCTGTGTATAAATTAACATGTTTACTTTCTCTTTGAAGCTTGGTTTTGGGAAAAGTATGCCCACGACTTGTGTTTGGCTAGATGGTTTGGCAACCAGCGTTACAGAGCAATACCTCACACGGCATTTCTGCCGCTATGGACATGTAGTTAAGGTAGGTGTTATATTTTCTCTTGCGAAAGATCTGCTGCTATTGATTTGTATACTGTGTAGTTTCAAAACTCAAAATGTATTATTTTGTCTTTTTTTAGGTTGTGTTTGATAGATTGAAAGGGATGGCCCTCATCTTGTACAACAACACAGATTTTGCTCAGGCAGCTGTAAGGGAGACCAAAGGTTGGAAGATTGGTGGCAATAAAATAAAGGTAAGCAATAAGTTACTATGATTATTGGTCAGACTTTTTTATACATATATATATATATAAACTTTTTTGTGTGTTAACATATTTATTTATGTATGACAGGTAGATTTTGCGAGTCAAGAGAGTCAGATGGCATTCTACCGATCTATGCAGGCATCTGGTCAAGACATTAGAGACTTCTACGAAATTCCTCCTGAACGACGGTAAGTTGCCCATATTTTTAGTTGCATTCAAGCGATAAAGTACTTTTTTTTTATTTTTTAAATGTCATCAATTCTATTAACTAACAATTTTCTAAGACTGTCATTTTGAACAGTTCATTCAATTAAAATAACCCTGATGAAATATGTCTGATTTAAGGTGATAATCTTTCGAATCTTAGTTCCATTGAAAAGAGCTTCTTCTTAATCTGAAAGTTACAATGCAATTTTCTAAAATGAAATGATTTAGATGAGCAGAATTTAATACTTTTCTCTCCATTCACTCTACAGAGAGGAACGAAGACCTCCGTACCATGAATTTACAGCAGAAAGGGCTTACTATGAGAACATAAGAACTCCTGGACTCTATCCAGAGGAAGCTCGAAGAGACTATGCTGCCCGCAGCAGAGAGCGTTTTCCTGAACTGGAACACTATCAAGGGGATCACTTTGACCCACGTTATCATGAAGACCCAAGAGACTACAGGGACTACAGAGACCCATTTGAGCAGGACATCCGGAAATACACCTACATTCAAAGAGAGCGAGAAAGGGAGAGAGAACGTTTTGAGGCTGACCGCAGCAGGTGGAGCCCATCCCATCCAAGGCGACCTGTAACTCCTACGGTATCGCCTTCACCATCTGAGCGTGCTCCCAGAGACTCGGAACGTCGGGTTTACAGCCAGTCCTCTGAGCGAAGTGGTAGCGTGAGCTCCATGTCACCGCCACACTTTGACAAATCTGATAAGACCCTGCAGGAACATGCCTCCAAGAGTGACAAGACCAGCCAACCAGAGCGTGTGGCAGGTGCAGAGAAAGCCAAACGTACAAAAAGAAAGGAGAAAGGTGACAAAGACAAAGCTGAGAAGATAAAATCAAGAAAAGCAAAGGGGCAATCCCCATCCAACCCACTACCTGAAACGGAGCTTGAGACTGGTTTTGATGGTGGTTCTGCAAGTAGAAGGGGATCGGACCAGGATGCGCATGAGAGGCAGAAATGTAAGGTGGATGGTGAATCTCTAACTGGAAATCCGTTGCCGACTGCTCATCACGACTCTGTAAAAAGTGAAAGATCTGAAATGAGTAAAGGTGAGAGTTCAGACTTGGATGGCAAAAGTCGACCCAAGAAACATCTAAAGCCTGATATTGGGAATGATGGAAAAGATTCATCAATGGATTCAGATCGCCGTGCTGCAAGAAAAAGGCGTTTTGCTGATTCTGGTGGAAGGACTATTCGTCAGAAAAGAAGCAGGCATGAGGAGGAGGATACTATTCCATCCTCTGACTTTGGTGCTAGTGCCACATATTTGAAAGAGTCAGACACTGACAAAAACAAAGATTCACAACGGAGAGATTCAAGACTAAAAACTGATAAACTTGGCATTCAGAAGGATGGTCAAGAGGACCTTAGAGGACAAAGGGAGAAGTCGGATGGATCTTTAGACCCACTGGAGTCAAAACGACATCCAGGGCATATTTCGTCCCGAAGGTTTTCACATGAGGGGATTTCAGACCAAAGCAGTACAAGAGAACAAGAACACCATGCTGCTTTCAAATTGAGTACTCAGAATGCTGACACTGACAAAGGTGTGAAGAGCAAGGAAGACCATGTTGATATTGACCTCTCTCAGAGTTACCGCAAGCAAATGGAGCAAAATAGACGATTGCATCAGCAGCAACAGCAGCGAGAGTCTGACAAATCTGACAATCCAGGAAGTCCTCCAGGAAGTGAAACAGAAGACTTGGAACATCGCAGTCTCGTTCATGAAGTTGGCAAACCACCTGAGGATGTCACCGATAACTTTCCTTCTCACAAACTAAAGAAACTAGACCAATTTGAAACTGACTCAGGAATTAAGAGGGAGCGCGTCTACAGGAGCTTTCGACAAAAAAGTGAAGATCCTGAATGGAACATCTCCTCTCCAGGACATCAACACTTCCCTCACCATGCAGATGAGGACTTTGTGGACCCTTCTCAGAAGGAATTGAGTAGGAATGAAGAGAAAATTCACCCAGATCTGGAGCTGTTAGTCAAAAGGACACATAACACACAGGTAAACAAGCCAAACACTCCTTTACTTAGTGTGGAAGAAGAGCAACAAAAGAGATGGGAGAGCAGAGTTAAACAAGAGTTGTTACCTGACCTGAATTTTTCTAGAAGTCTAAATAAAAACCTTCACAATCGAAAACGTATGGAATATGGTATTTGGCATGACTTGGAGCCTGGGGAAGTACGATCCGACTCCGAGGAGGACAGAGAGCCCAAACCCCATTCTCCTGTGCCCTCCACATCTATGCCTTTTTCTGAGAGGCCAAGGGTTGACAGGTTTTCAGACCCCAAACTAGCACAACTTGAAAGGAACAAATTCTACTCCTTTGCACTTGATCAAACCATCACCCCTGATACAAAGGCTCTGCTGGAACGTGCAAAATCTCTCTCATCTTCAAGAGAAGATAACTGGTCATTTTTGGATTATGATTCTCACTTTGCAAGTTTACGCAGCAGAAAGGATACTGAGAAGGTAGAATCCGCACCAAGACCTACACCCTCCTGGTACATGAAAAAGAAAAAGATTCGAAGTGGATCTGAAGACAAACTTGACGACAGGAAGGAGGAAGCTAAGCCAGATGAACCGGAACGCACTGAACTTTTTGCCTCCCGCTTCCTTCACAGTCCCGTCTTTGAGCTGGACTCTAGGCGACTTCAACACTTGAAGAAATATGAAGAGCCTGAGCATACACAAAACCAGCAACCTGGCCAGCAAGGGGCAGTAGACGGTGAACTTGACTCAGGGCCAGTTGTCCTTTTCCATAGTCGCTTTTTGGAACTCACACGACTGCAACAACAGAAGAATAAAACTCATCAGGTGCAAGAGACAAAAGTAGACACCATCCCCACAGATGAGAATAAAGTGGAAAAAGTACCTGTTCAAGAACCACAAGCTTTGCAATCACCTGAAACAGCAGAACTTATCATAGAGCCAGAAATAAAACCCATCAGTCCTGCTGAAGAGCTCATTTCTGTACCCCGACTAACACCCAGTTCTGTCACCCAGTCCTTGGTCAAGGACTTTCCTCCACCAGAAGAGAAATTTGTTGCTTTAAATCCAACCCCTGGTCCATATACTGCTGTGTCTGGCACTAAGGAAGATGTTAAAGAAGAGGTCAAAGAAAACGAACCTGTTGTACCCATGCACCAACCAATGACAGAGGCTTCATCTGATCCCGAACCTGCACCAATAGTGGCACCTGAGCCCATTTCAGTGGATAGATGTAAACCTTCTCCATCTGAAGGAAAACTGGATACAACTGAGGATGTAAAACCTCTCTGTATAGAAAAAGCATCCCGTCGTGATTCTCATGAGGAGTTTGTTAGCATTTCAGAAGCAGAGATAGATCCTGAGACAGCACAACCAGAAGTGCCCGAAGCCACTAGTCCCATACCACTTAGTCTTCTAGAGGACGAGAAAGAGACCCATTCGGTTTGGAAAGCAATGGCAGAGCCTGAGGAAGAGAACAAAATGATGCCCATTGATAATAACACAAATGAGGAGCCTGTCCCACTTCAGAAGGAACATAAAACAAAAGAAATGAAAAACAAGAAGTGCAAACAATCCCCTGCTCAAATTGCTCCAGTACCCGTCATACCTAACTCTGGTTCTGAGAAACCAGCAACACGCAAAAGTGAACGCATTGACAAAGAGAAGCTGAAACGTGGATCATCCCCAAGAGCTGAATCAAAGTCCACAGGCAAATCTCCTATTCATGGATCAGAACCTGAAATATCAGAGCCGGGTATATCAGCAGGAAGAGCAAGACGAATAAATGTTAAATCTGTATATGCGAGTATGCCAGTTCGTTCTGGTAAAGAAATTCCAGAGTCTCCACGCTCTGCAAGAAAGCGAGGCACAGACAAAGATGCAGCACAACAAAATATCGAACAGGATCCACCTGCTCCAACCCCAGCAACTAAACGGGGCCGTCCTCCCAAGAATCGCAGACAAGGTGACGAGAGTTCAATAGTTAAAGTAGAAAAAGCAAAAGCGGACAATAAGGATACAGATTCAAATGAATCAGAGGGTGGGGAACGAATTCCACGAGCTTCAAAAGGGAAAACATCCCCTAGCACAAAGGGTTCATTGAATCTGGTGGTCATAGGATCTGGATCAACAAAAAAGGGAGAAAAAACTGAGGTGGCTGAAGATGATGATCAGGACCTGGATTTAACAGATGAAGATTCCTTGGCTTTGCAAGATTCATCAAGTTCATGTAAAGAAGATCCATCACTAAAAGTTGACCAAAAGAAAGAAGAAAAAGACAAACAAGGAAGAGAATTGGGCAGAGATAAAGATGTTTTCAATGAAAAGGCTTGTGAGGGGAAATCAAATGGGAAAGAGCCAGATTCCCCAGTCTTGGAAGAGAAACCCACTTCAGAAAAAGACAAGGTTATTAGAGGAAAGGCCAAGTTGACAAGGACTCCTAAGTCACCTGTTCTCAAGAACCTCAAAATCAGACTAAATGTAACAGAGGTTAAAGATCTTCTTCAGTTAGGGGATGATGAACTTGGGAATCAAGAAGATTCTTCAAAGAAGTTAAGAGCTGGTGAACAAAGTGATCATGTCTCAAAGTGTACTAACGCCAACAAAGGGGGCTCCAACAATGAAGAAAAGGAGCTGGAATTGGAGAAGGCTGTGGAGAACATTGCCAAACTTACAGATCCAGCTTTTCCAACAGAACCACCAACGCCACCTGTTCCACAGACAGAAGTAAAAAGTGACCCAGAGGAAGAAAAACCTTCTAATCCAGCAAGCGAGACAGAACTCATGGCTGCTATTGACTCAATAACTGCTGAGGATGGAACTGTACCCTTAACGCAAGCACCTACAAGTGCAGACGTAGGTTCAGAACCTGAGATACAAGACTTGATTCCACCTGCCAAGGAAGAAGAATCTGAAACAAATACACCTGCTATACAGGAGGAGCGAATCTTCCCTACCACACCCAAAAGACCCACCAAGGGAAGACCTAAAACACCTAAGCGTTGTTATAAAGGCCAAAAGCAAGGAAGAAAAGATTTGAAAGAAGGACCTTCGATAAGCGAGGAATTGGCAACTCCTTTAGCAGATAGCCCACCATCTGGTGAAAAGACGGTCTCTGCAACAACTCCATCGGCAACAACTCCATCGGCAACAACTCCATCGGCAGCAACTCCATTGGCAGCAACAGCTGCAGTTATTACTCCTACAACATGGAAGCCAGAACCTGAGCCTTTAGCTGTTAAGACTACAGATGTAAATGCAGAGTCAGACTTATCATCTGAAGAACATATTCAACATCTTAAATCTGTTAACCCCCAGGGGAAAAGTCCAATATGCCCGAAGCCTCAACCGGTGCCACCTGAGTGCACCTCTCCTTCCCCATCTCCACTAGCTAACAGGCCTATCAGACCTATTCAAACAAGTAGAACTCCTGTCTCTCCACCAGATTGGTGCAACCAGTCTAAAGATACAGGAGTCTCCTCTTCACCTGTCATGCCATTGACATCCAAGGAAAGCCAGCCGTTACCGTCAGACTCCGATAACATGGAAATTGATCTTGGCACAAGTGACTTGAGACAGATACTTATGAAACACAAAAATATCTCATTGCCAAGCAGTAGTTCTATTCCCAATCTACCCACCCTACGAGATCAGAATCCCTCTGAAAGTAATACTCCATTAGCTGTTGTGCCAAATAAGTCACCACTACCCACTAGTGGAGTGGCAGCTCATCCAGTTCCACCTATTGTTCGTCCTCCAGCCTCACTTCCATCTCCTGAGACAAAGTCTGTGATCTCTGTTATTGCATCCACTGCAACCTCTGTTATCAGTCGTGTTTGCAATCCTCCAGAGCCTGAAGACAAAGTAAATGCGAATATTGGAAATCCCTGTGTGGATATGACTCTACCCAAACCAACCTATAGGCCCAGCAAAGACGATACTGGATCATACCATGGGCCATCTGTTGGTGATGACGGTGGAAATGCTGCACGCTTCATTGTTGAGAGCCCCACTCTTGGTTCAGGATCTTGCCCAGGTCTAAGAGTTCATACATCAGAGGGAGTGGTAGTATTGAGCCACTCGGGCCAGAAAACAGAGGGACCACAGAGAATTAGTGCAAAAATAAGTCAGATCCCACAAGCAACAGCAGGTGATATGGAATCTCAGCAGTTAGTATCCATGCCTCAGATAAAACAGGAAATGTATGGTCATTCTCATTTAGCTCTTCAAAAGGGGGCTTCATTGCAAACAGATCATGGGCATCCTGGTAAAACGCAGTCAACTCTGTCTTCTATCAAACAAGAAAGCGCTGGTTTAGAAAAGATGGAATCTACTTACCAATCTCAAGGAGTAGTGAAGCGTCTCACTCAGGGTAACCAACAAGTAATGAGTTACCATCAAGAGTACATGCCAATTAAACATCCAAAGAAAATGGACAGTGCTGATCCTCACAGTACAGATGGAGCTAAACCATCTTGGACCTCTGCTATCAGTCCAGCTATAAGCCCCCATTTGCCCTCTCCACCTAGCAACCATGTAGGTTTTGTTACAGCGGCTGGTGACAGAGCTCCCTCTCACATTAGTGGGGTCAAACAGGAACCACGATCCCCTCGCAAGTCAGGTCACCCTCACTCACCGTTTACTAAAGTGTCCTCACCCATAGGTTCCTCATCACCAAAGGGGTTACCAGTGATGTTAACTACTGGCCTTCCAGCCATGCAGCAGTTTATTACTGGTGTACATCATCCGGAGCAGTCGGTTATCATGCCACCTCACAGTGTGCCTGGAGGCTTGGGACGGATGTCTCCTCACCGTGTTACCCAGTCAATTCCAGTGGGACATCTTGTCCAAGGAGATGTTCGTGTCAATACTCCACCTCTCTCTGTGATGAGTTATGGGATGCATAGTGAGTCTCTTGCCTCTCCCTGGTCTGGTCCCATGCAGTCACGGCCCACCTCACCCCAGGCTGTTGGCAGAGACAAGGTTCTCAAGGTAAACCCTGGTTCTTTGAGGGGTCATGAAGGGGAACAGGAAGACGCCAGACGCTTCCACCAGGCTGCAGGAAGACAATCTGTTACACAGTTGAAACCAGAGACTATGCAGTCAGATCCTCGTGGGCCATTGCGGAGTAATGTCCCATTAGAATACATGGCACAAAGAGATATGCGAGTGCTCATGCACCAACAGGGAGAGCGTTTGGCCACAGACCCTCATTCTGGGCACATTCAAGAGACTCTTCCCGCCTCTTCAGCACCTTCCAGCCTACTCTTATCCTTATCTCCAAGAGCACATGTTTTGCCTAAAGGTGTGTCTGAGAAGGATATAACAAAGCCGTTAGAGGCAAAGAGGCCACACTCTCCTCTTCCTAAAGATGGAATGTTGGGGATCAGACAACCTGGACCAGCAATGGCATCTCCCCAGAGAGTTCAGCTAATGCCACCAGGACCTAGTGCCTCATTCCCAGAATATCCAGGGATGTACTCAAACCCAAGAGGCATCCATTCTCAAATGCCAGAGACATCTTCTGTTGGACTTAACCAGCCACCGCTGAATGTCACACCAACTATGGTGAGTTCACTGCACTTAGCATTCCAGTTTAGTATGCACACTTAGCTGGAACCCAGATTCCAACAAAGCTGGGACACTATGCAAAATTTATGTCACAATATATGTCAGCCTGGATTAGCAAATGATGACATTCTGTTTAACTTGCATTTCAACATCCCAACCTAATTTTTGGGAATCAGCGTTGTAAAAGTATTTTAGCCTAAGACATTAGTCCTACAATAATTCCTACCTTCATGAAGGCTAGAGTGTTTGTGTTGAAACTGTTTTAAAGAGCTGTTGATTTAACTTTATGGTCATTTTGTAGCAATAAGTGGGATAGACAATAATAAATGTTCCAATTGAGTGTATGTGGATTAATAACGTAATGTCACAGAATATGTTCATGACACATTACACTCTCGAATCCTTAGGGTGCAGACCTCCAGACAAAACCAGATGGCAAGATGACGCAGCCTGTTAATATGGTGCAGTTGCTCACGGTAAGACAAGACAAGCCTCACCACCAACAGTTTAAATTGTTTTCAGGGATGTTGGTCTGAACAAGAGCTGGCTTTGTATGACACACTTGTCTTTGTTTTGTCTCACATTTAAACAGAAATACCCTATTGTGTGGCAAGGCCTGCTGGCACTGAAGAATGACACAGCTGCAGTCCAGTTGCATTTTGTCTGCGGCAACAAAACTTTGGCTCATCGATCACTGCCCCTACAAGAAGGAGGTGCATTGCTTCGGATTGTCCAGAGAATGAGACTAGAGGCTTCACAACTGGAGAGTGTAGCCAGAAGAATGACAGTACGTCTCTTTGTCCTACTTTTGTTGAGTCATTGTCTGTTTCGTTAATTGGAGCCTGTTAACATTTACATTTTTCCTCCCACAGGGGGACAGTGACTTCTGCCTTCTCCTTGCTCTGCCATGTGGACGAGATCAAGATGATGTCCTAAACCAAACTCAAGCTCTTAAGGCCGCTTTCATCAACTACTTGCAGACAAAGTTGGCTGCTGGTATCATAAATATCCCCAACCCAGGTTCAAATCAGGTGGGACATGATTGTTTTATGTGCATGTCTGAAATGTAGCATTCATGTGTGACCTTTACTGTTTACTTTAAAACTATTATGTTCTCTGTGTGGATTTATTATTGCTTTGATGTTGCACTAACTATGCATATGACCAGAAGTATGTTCTTGTTTTATGAAATACCCCTCTGGTATCAGATCTGTATGTTCTCTGTAGTTTCATATGTGTAATTGATGTTTTCTTTCTTTTTTTTCCAGCCTCCCTATGTGCTCCAGATTTTCCCACCATGCGAATTTTCAGAGAGCCACTTATCCCAGCTCGCCCCAGACCTTCTCAACAGGATCTCCAGCATCTCACCACACCTCATGATTGTCATCACCTCTGTGTAACCTTCACTGCTGGGAAACATCCCACCATTGGATGTTCTTACTGATGAGCCTCAGGAAACCAGAGGAATATGAGAATTTGTTTTTTTCTCTCTCCTGGACACAATGGGAATGTGTAGGATATACCCTATCAACTTTTTTTTTTCGGCCTTTTTTCTTGTCACTCCTGTCTGGTATTTTTGTCCTTCTCAAAAAAACTCAGGGATGGACCAAACCAGAATCAGTCTTATTTGACCATTTCTCTGCTGTATTTCTATTTATTGGAGTTTATTTTTAATGTTCGGAGATGCTCTGAAGAAAGAAAAAAAATCAGGATGTTTGACGAACAACAATGAGTGACTATCTGGGTGGCCTTTTTTCATCTGTCTTTTATTGATTGTCATATTCATTTCTTCACAAGAGTGGATCATAGAAGCTGTTGTATGGCAATGGCTTAAAAGACATTTCATCATGTAATTTTAAACAATTATGTACAGACTTCCTCGCCCAGCTTTTCTTTTAGAGGAAGAAGAAGTAACTGTAAAACTATGGAGACCCTGTAGAGGACCACATTCGTTAAACAGCTCCTTTTAATTCCACCAGCTCTGCTCATTTTCTCACAATACTGAAGCCGTTACACTTCTGGCACCTGCCTTTGCATTGAACAAGCTACATTATGATTTGGGAGTTTTTGAATACAGGACTTTGTAAATATTTTAAATATTTAAACTTTGACAATGGAACTTGGACAACTTGACAGAGACTTGAACTCTGGGACAAACCAGAACGCAGAATGTGGACATTTAGATGGATATCCTTGATTTTTGGGTGTAAATACTTGTAACACAAGAAGGTTGGCAAACTCTCCTGTGGAGTCTGCTGCTGGCACTTCATATTTTGTAACTCAAATAAAACAAACTCCAGAAAACTTGAACATTTAAGACATAGTCCTTTTATTATTTTCATGTCATGTGTTTTATTTGGATAGACTGTTAATTTTTTATGGGCTAAACTTTAACGCTGGATTACACTCACTTTATGGTAGTTATTAAAAACAAGGTTATTATTGTGCTGCATTTCCACTGCATGGTACAGCATGGCTAAACGTGGCTTTATGCTAGAAGTTGTGGAAAGTACCTGGGACTTACTCAGTAAAGGTTCCAAGAGTGTTGAGCCAATACTAGAAACAAGTTAAAACCACTGTCTGGTCCGAAAGTATAGTCTTTACCATGACATGGGACATCCTGAACTACCTTCAAAAGTGACCAAAGTTGTACCAAAAGTGAGTTGCTAAATCACAGTTAAGTTGAACCAAACCATGCAGTGGAAATGTGGCACAACATTTTATACCATACAACAAAGGTTTAAGTAAACAAAAAGGGATTAGCAATTAACTGAGTGCAAATGTAGAATGGTATAACACTTTCAATAAATAAAAAATCAAGAGGTGATTGACCAGCACAGCAATGGTCAAAAAATTCACATTAATTCTCTTTAGACATTTAAGTCTGTTTACAGGTCTCAGGGAGTACTACTGCACATGTGAAAAGGTTAATCTATTTGTGTCTCCAGAGGGAGCTGCATAAAACTAGATTTTTAAAAAAATGCCTCAAGTGATGTCACATGAGTCGGCATTGGTTTGGTCTGTAAGACTTTGAAAATGATAGAAACCGGTCTGTGTGGAGTTTTAAGTTATCTCACCAGAAGTCTGTAGCCTCTGCTGGAGGATACATAAGCTGCTACAAGCATAACACACCTAAATCGCCAACTGAACTGTTGGTTAAGTTGCATTATGGGTAATGTATAAATAGGTGAGATGAAAGCATGGACTTAGAAGAAAAAATGGTCAGTTTTAAAAAGAAATGTCAAAAGTATCGCAGCAGAACCAGAGATGAGTCTGACAGTATTAAAGGAGTACAGAACATGTTACTGAATATAAAACAGAGGGCTGTATGTTACACGTAGCTCAAGGGGGAAATTCACTATGTACTGAAACACTTTATCTTCCATCTACTGTGTCCTAGTGTTTCAAATCTACACTGGAGCCAAAAAGGGCCACCAGCTGGTCTTCATACTGGGAAATGTTCCTCTTCATGATGTCCATACAGGGTCCCAGCAAACGCTCAAAAGCCCGGATGTCAATTACTGAAAGAAATAGAAAAAAATGAATAACAATCGAAAAACAGTACAAAATTTACACAAACTTTTTGTTTGAGAGAAATGTTCCATAGATAGATACAAGATACAAGACTGTATCAGACAGCCTCGATTTTAAGAAATTGCTGGGATTTACATATACGTTTTCCATTCTTCACAGCAAACTCGGTAGATAGATTGTGTTTCAATACAGACTTTTATAGTTGAGGATCAATAGGATGTTAAACAGGAAGTTAAAAGGAAAACAAACAGTTTATCTGGAAGATAATTATATCATGAGGATTATTGGATATAATGTTTGTAATCACAGAAACAGCAGGAATCCAGATTAATTATATCGATTTGTCCTGTTTGCCTCTGTTGAAAGTTAACTCCTATAATCCACTGCAAACTGTACAGCTTTAGTGATTGCCTACCGCTTTATTGAAAAAGGAAATCAAGACAAAAGTGTGAGAGTCAGCAAAGCTGCGATACTGAAGGAGATGGAGCTGACCTCTGAAAGGATGTGATTTAGAAGTTTGGTGGACTCCAGCAACTCTGAGTGCCCTTCTAGTTTTAAGGGGACCTATCATGCTTTTCCTTACTTTCTGTCACATATATATATATATATATATATATATATATATATATATAGCAAAAAGCTGCAGTAAACGTACGTAAACCCTGTGAGTAAAAAACTTTACAATTGGACCTCGTCTTTCTGCCACCAGCCGTAGATTATGAGTTACTATGTTTGCTTTTGTCTATGCTTTGCAATTTCGTGCCTGCTGCACCACGCCTTACTTATCCACTCAACAGCCCAACCAAAGACCAATATCCAGTCAGTCTTTTTCACTGAAAATAAGGTGCAGAATCCTGAAATTAATGTGCTGTTACTCTTGACACAAAGAACACAGGTGTCTTACCTAAACATTTGGTTTCTCCCACAGCGTAAACTGATGCTGCTCGAGGTTTGTTGGTGACTAGCGCCAGCTCCCCAAAATACTGCCCTCGAGAACAGCGAGCCACCTCAACCTCTGTGTTATCCTGCTGGCCCGCCTTCGTCTGCAACAGACATACAGAAACCTGTGAGTTCTGCAGTCATTCAGTACAATAGCATCACACATCACACGAAAAAAAAACCATAATATTCTGTATACTTAATGACAAAAACCAGCACTGAAATTCACGGATATCAGAGGATGAATCATTTGAACTTTTTTGAGGAGGCAACTTAAATAAATTCAGTTATAATATTGGACACACTCACTTTGCTTTTTATCATTATCTTCACCTCTCCTGATTCCACAATGAAGAAACAGTCGGCCTCGTCCCCCTGCAGGTACAGAGAACAGCAGAAACTCCACATTGAAAAAGGCTCACCTGTTCTTGATGAACACAAAGGCAGCAAAAGATACAGTGAGAATTGTCCCAACGCTACCTGCGTTATTAGGCGTTCTCCATCTTTGAACGCTCGTGCTCCCAAAACATCTACGATCTTCATCCTCTCAGAGAGCTTGGGAAAAAAAACAAATGCACTGCTGACAAACCTGAGGTATAAGGTGACTAATTATTAGTTATTCTGCTGTTTTCTTGTTTGTATAGAGTCTAAAATTGTAATACAAACCTCAAGAGACTTCAGAAGAGGAACGCACTCGATGAAGGCCTCATACATCCTCCTCTTCTTCGCATTATTTCTAACAATCAGTCTGTGAAATGTGGCTCGATCCTGAAAGAGCACCAAACAAAAAGAGAGAAAAAAGAGTTTTGTTTTTGCTTTTTGTTTTTTATTTTACTTTGTATTCAAGGTTACCATCCTTTAAAGGACTCACCAGGCCCCACAGGGCGCCATCCTGTGTTGCAATGATTGTGGCGGCTCGCGGCGTGTTGTACATGAGAGCCAGCTCACCAAAACTGCCCTTATTGTCATACTTTCCAACACAAATACTCTCTCCATCCTTCTGCACAACAATATCATACACACCGCTGGAGAAGACATGACACACAGCCGGGGAGTAGAATTCATTATACAACTGACAAAATGTAATTAGTTTGAACTTTATAAAGACGATTTTAAATCTGTCACTCACTTCTCTATGACATAGAAATTGTCTCCGTCGTCTCCTTGGTCTATGATGTGCTCTTGAGGTTTGACAAACACCTCAAACATGCCGTCCAAAACCTCAGAGAACTGCTCCTGGAGGACATTAGACCAGGAACATTTAGTTGTATGGCAGTGGCGGTTCTACACAGGGGCCTACAGGGGCAACTGCCCCTGTGTAGAAGCCCTTGGCCCCTGCTGTGGCCCCTGTGTCAAATTAATAATAAAACGATCAATTTATAACGATGAACGACGGAACAATTCTTACCTTTTTGTTCAAACAACATCTCAATGTACACATAAGGAACCCAGAATGTGTCCATTGTATAATAGTTTAATTGTGCAATAAAAGCTTGTGTAAATAGAATAATAAATAAAAAAGATTAATACTCACTGTATTGCACTTTCAAAATGAAATAAAAAGTACTCACAAAAATGAGAAATGTAAAAAATAACTGTTATTGTTGGTGAGTCTCATTGTTTCAATCAATGTATTTGTATCTTCCAAATATACTTAGATGAGATTTTTAAATAAGCTAAAATATAGGTTTTTGAATGCTTGAATATCATCTTTGCCGTTTTTTTAATGTGCCCCTCTGATTAAACACTGGCCCCTGCTTGGCCCCCACAGTAGAACTGGTCTAGAACCGCCACTGTTGTATAGTAACCTTCAAGCTTTACATACATTACAGAACATAATTTGAATAACAGAAACATGTACATATAACTACATTCTTCAAACAGTACAGTACAATAGAGGATAAATAACAAGCTTCTGCAGGTGTTTTCTGGCTGTGATTTGCTGCTAGAATTGAAATTATCCTCCAACTTTTAGTGTGACTGCATTTTGTCACATAATCACATAATCACTCAGAGCGACCACCACAGGTTTCCATAGATATTACATGGTAGCTTGCCACTGGCCACACATCGCTGCTGCCTGATGTGTTTTTCAGCGTTAGTGGAGTAAAATGAGCAAAAAGCGGCGTAAGATGGTTGAACATTTTTATTCAAAAGCCAGCAGCAAACTGAAAAGTACAAAAGCTGAAGGTACAAACAGTGTGTCTTAGCAAGTTATGTGATGTGTTTAGAGTGCATGGAAAAAATTAAATTCACCAGGAAGAAAACATGAATTTTTCTTGTTTTTAGTCCTATTTAGAACATGGAGTTGTTTCAGCCTCCTGTGGTCAAAATGAGTATTACAACAACAAACAAAATGATCCTGACAGAGAAAAAAGCAGCTGTCTGGCACATTTTTTGACACTTGTTCTTATGGATGGAAAAAACTAAATTTGACAATAACACCTTTTTACACCTGTTGTTAATCATCAAAATTGGAAAGTGGATCGACATTTTTTTCTCACTTGCATCTCAGGGGCTTTTGTAGAAAAGGCCTTAGCATTGATTTGAAGAGCTGAGAGTTGGAGCAGAGCTTGTTTCAGATATGCAGAGCTTAAAAAATGCTGCTTCTCATTTTTTTTTAAGTTTAGGGACAGAATTTAGTGCTCTGTAAACCAGTTTTTGACATAAAGGAAGACAGTGTAAAAAAAAGAGTGTGTTCTGGTTCTTCTTGTGTTTGTCTGTAAAACCTAAAGTTAATATTAACATGTTTAAAAAAGAAAACAGAAATCATGAAAAGGACACCCGGTGTTTTACCTGCTCCAGTGTTTTAAACAGTAAAATGTCTTTACAGGCATCCTGAAGTCTGCGACGCTGTTCGTCTGTTTTTGGATGCACAACACGGACTTCTGTGTCATCGTCGTCGTCGTCATCGGGGTTATACGCCTCTGCACAAACTGCAGCAGGACCAACAAATTAAAATACTGTACCGTGGTCGGCATGAATTAATATTTATCACACTTGTTGTTCCAGTCACTGACCTGAAACTCTGCGATTGTATTTACCGGTGGTGCACTCTGCAGAGAGACGGAGTGGGACAGGTTTATCAAAGTATGAGGAAGCTCATCATTATTTATTGTTACAGTTCCTGTGATGTGCACAATATAGTGTTATTTTGCATCATGAGGTCTGTTAGTTGTAGGTGGTGTGGTCATTTCAGGCAGCTTTTTGTTCACACTGATGTTTGTCTGACTGTGACCTTGGACGTCAAAGCTTTTCATCAATGAGATATTTTCAGAAGGCGTTCTGTGTAAAGTTTTCCCATTTGTGACACTGACACCCATGAAGCTGTTGGGGTTTTAATATCCACAAAATAACATTTAATTTGGAAGACATGGAGCAGAAAACAAAGATAAAATGATGTAATATTACTCACTAACAGGTTCTTCCTCCTCCTCCTCCTCCTCTTCCTTTTTGGGCTTATTTGACTTTGTTTCAAAGGTCACTCCTTTCCGTGAAGATTTGAAGCTGGATTTCCTGACCTTTTGGTCTTTATTTTGGCTTTCCAGAATTTGTGTAAAATGCTGCACGGCAAATTCAACCAAGTCTTTTGGCTTGCGGCGAAGCACCTCCACCGTGTATCCCTGCAGCAGCTCCTTCAAACCAGCCGGTATCTCCACATTACTCATCCTGCAGGGTCAAAGGTCACAGTTCACACCTAACCCCAAATCTAAATATCAAATATTTTGATTTGAAATATCCAATCTAAGCACCAGCTTGTCCCGCAGATTTGACCAACAGAAAACCTTCATCACAAGAGCAAACGGACCCCTCCTCCTCTCGTCCCACTCTCTCTAACATTTCAGCAGCTTATTGATTTCTTTATTTAGCCCGGCCTGTCGGAAAGTATTGACCAGGACTTTTTACGTCAGATGTAATTAAAGGCTGTCCGATGGATTACAACTCCGAACATGATGATTTGGCAAAGAAACTGAGAGAGAGGAAACTTTTTACTGGTGTTCCTGGAAGTCAGTCTGCTGTTATAGGGGGCACGACATGAATAACTCACTTGAACACATTCATATATATAGAGTGGCTACCAGCCAACAAACTGTGAAATAGGACGCTGCATGAATCAGAAAACATGGGGATTCAACAAGCCATTTAGATTTGGCTCCTCTTCCTCCGTCACATGCAGACTCATGAGAATAAACTGCCTCCATCTGAGTATCTCCACCTGCAGCTTGAGCACATGGGAGACATGGATTTCTGCTTTTGTAGTTGTAGTATAAAGAGTAAATTTAAGGAGGAGGTTGTGATAAATAAATGGGTAAAACAAAGGACTTTCACTCAGGAGACGGGGGTTTGTGTCCTGTGAAATACAGTTGACGTATTATTTTCTGTTTTAGTTTTAGTTAGCTTTGTTAGGATTAGGTGTCAAAACTGCTTGGTTAATGTTAGGAAAAGATCATGGTTTGAGTTAAAAAGACCCTTTCACAATAACAACACGCTACAAAAGGCTTTCTACTACAAGGAAAAGTGCAACTGCTAAATGTAGTAGTCTGCTAAATGTAGTAGTGATGTGTAGTCTGCTAAATGACTAAATGTAAATGTAACTTCTCCTGGAAACACTGACCAATCAGAGCAAACTAGGCTTTTTTTTGTGAGTGGCTCTTAAAGAGACAGGCACTCAAACAGAGTGTCTTAATTATTTTACTTTACCCAGACTTCAAATTGGTTGTGAAACACGATAAATGTTATTTATTAAGGTTTTGTTGTTTTTAATATATAGCACTGCGCAAAAGTCTTAGGCAGGTGTGAAAAAATGCTGTAAAATAAGAATGCTTTCAAAAATATAAATGTTCGTTTATTTTTGAGTGATAGTTTATAAGTGAATGAACAGAAGAAAAATCTAAATCAGATTAATATTTGGTGTGACCACCTGCATCAATTCTTCTAGGCATTTTAACCATATCTACCTGAGACTTTTGCAAAGTACTGTACAGTATATTTGTGTTTATAGATATTTGTTTTTCTATGATTTTTGAATGCATATATACTTTTAATTTCACTTTAATAATCTAGAGGAGGGTGGAGGTAGATACACTTGAGTCATGTCGACTTAAGCATTCAGATTTCTGTTTTGTGATGGAAAACTTGACATAAAAAAGATACTTTCCACTGATGGTTGAAACTGACTTTATTACAGCTTTATGGCAGTAGAATAACCAGTTCTACTTACTACATTCTGTGTATATGACACATTAGATCTTATCTTTGATTTTTTTTAAATCTCTAACTTAAATCTCTAACTTTTTGTCTTTTATAGTAATTATCATCACTCATTTTATTATGATCCTTTGATGCAGGTGTTAAAAAGCATGGACAGTCAGGTTTCTACATTTTGTGACAATGATTCCAAATAAAGAGAATTTAGAAAAAAATAGCATGACAGTCTAATTGATACATATGGATTCTGTTTGTTTTTTACATTTCTTTACATGTTGACATTCACATACCGTTCAATCAATCTCATAATTTTCACATTAACGCAAACAGAGTGTAGCGAGCGTTGTGGTCACTGAGTGGAGGGTGACCTCACAGGAAGCAGAAAGGTGTGTATTGCTGAGAGACTGAACACACACACAGAAGAACACAAAGCACCTTTTCCCTGATATGTACACCTGCTCGCAGATAACAAAAGGTAAGGCACAACATGTTCACTCCTTTTCTGATATATAAAAAAATAACACAACTTAAAGAAAACAAGTAAATAAGGAGTGAGAACATTCGACTGTGTGTGTGTGTGTGTGTGTGTGTGTTTGTTCTGGTACCAAGTTATTAGAACAATTCTGCTCTGAACCCTGCACAGGTCTGAGTGATCCACATGCTCTACAGCACCACGAGGTCTTAACGATAATCAAGCACATTATTGGAAAACAGTTAAAAAATCTTTGTGACTCAGCGTGTGTGTTCGCATGTTGTGTGTCTGTGTGTGTGTGTCCTGCTTATAACTGCACTGTGTTAAAACAGTTCTGTTCCTGGGATTCACATACAGCCGAGCTGAGTCTTCATCACAGGTTCGGTGCTGCCCAGTTCAAGAACTTCATTGCGAACTCAAATCCTAAGAAACAAGCCTGATAAAAAAAAAACAACAACACAAGATTCAGACAAAATATTTTAGTTTGTGTAGAATAGTGATGGAATAAATAACAGATTTCTCACACAACTTTTGTTTTGTTTAAGAAAATGTGCAATATTACTTTTAAATCTAAATACAGAATTGTTGTGCCCTTATTCTGCATTTATATCCTATGCAAGGAAGGCCAGGCAAGGAAAAAATTAAGATTTTTTATTTTTTATTATGAGAATAAAGTTGAAATGTTGGGAATCAACAAAACATTTCAAGATTTAGGTGGAACTTTTGAGAGTCTACTCTCTTTTTGACATTTCAATTGCAATTAATTTCCTGATTGTCGATACAGTCCACCACCAGAAATACATAAAATGCACAAAAATACACAAAAAAATGCCTAAGATTGGAATCAGCATATCAGCTGAGATTTTTCTTATTTTGTGATAGTTGGCCAAATGCACAATGAAAGCATGCCATTATCTTAATTTTCAAAAAAAATCATGTTCATAGAAAACGTCATTTGTTGCAATATTCTTAGAGAAAAGTGCAAAACATTGGATATTCTGACGACATCAAACAAACTGGTGCATCGCTATAGAAACGGTGTTACCCTGATTTATGGTGTGGTTATCTGCTGGTTTACCAGACTGGAAATTGAAAATAAATTATGATTCCTTCATACTTTTAATCTACTGAAAAACTCTTTTGGTTGAAGAAGGACAAAGTGATTTTGGTCTTTTGAGGTTTTGAAACAGACTGTTGGTGTGTTGGTTTTTGGTCAAAACAAATCAGTTATTTTCAGTGTCATAATATTAAACTTCTGAACACTCTTCAGTGTAAGTGAAGTGAACTCACAGCGTTAGCAGGGAAAGCTCTAAGCATGACAGCGTTGAAGCCTTTATACAGAGAGCCAATGCCCTCCTCTCTGATCAGCTCCCGCAGAACGTCCCGGAAACCGTTTGGATATTTTCCTTCAGGAGCTGCGAGAGAGACACATTTTGTTTACAAGACAAACATATTTGTTATAAGTAAGTATAACTTACTTATTTGTAGGAGCTATACAAATACAGTTTATAATTATTATTTTATTTTAGCCTAAAAACATTGTGTAATCTATAAACAGACCTGTTTGGAAACGAGACTTGAGTACGTCAGCTGGAATTGCAACGGCCCAGTTGGCGATCCCTGCCATCCCCCCGGCAAACAGCACGCTGGGAACGCTGAGCTCGTTATGGCTGCAGGGAGAAGACAACAGGTTCAACTACTCATAAAAGACAACAAACGGTTATGAACTAATACTGTAAGGAAAAGAACAAATATTTACGTTTTCCCTGCTGGTGTGAGGAGATTCTTCAAACACTCGTAGGACGTGAAGTACATCCCGCTCGCTGGAACATCTGAGTTACAGAGCAAAGAAAGAGTGACTTCAACTGCACCATCACCCCCATAAAAAAAATCTTTCCTGTCACATGCCATCACACTGTACAATAACAAATAATAGTCTGGTTCATTACATACTGTCTATGCACTTTGTGTTTTTTATGCACACTGTTCATTGCACCTTATTTGTTTCATAGCACCAACATTTTTATACTGTATATTCATATTTATTCTGCACTGGAATTCTATTCTACTCCTTAATACATACTCCTTCTTTAGACACTTTATTTTTTATTGTATTTTTATATTTTATTGCTTGAAGTATGCCTAGGTTGTTCTTTTTATTTAATTGTGTTGTCATTGTCTTTGTGTGTAATGCTGCTGCTACACTGTAATTTCCCAGCTTGGGATAAATAAAGTATATCTATCTATCTATCTATCTATCTATAATAAACAAATATAGTTACATTTAATGAATCAGTAAATAATGGATATTTGTGAATGATTATATGTAAACACATGGTACTTTACGTCTTCTAAAAGGTAGTTTGAGATTAATTTAAAGAGGCTACCAACACCAATCCTACAGAAGGCTGGACAAAATAATGACAACACTTGATGAAAATGACGTGAAACTCAGTTTTAGGCTGTATCAGAGTCAAGCAGCACCTCTCATGAGGGTCAGAGCGGTGCCTTTGTAGATTCCTCTGATGCCAGTCTCTCTGTACAGCTGTTTGACACAGTCCATAGGCCCTGCATACTTCACCTCTCCTGATGCTGCCTGGATCTGCACACACACACAAGCACACTTTATTTCACACGCACTGTCATTTCATTTTGGCGTGTGGAATCTACTATTAAAAACACAGTGGTAGATCCTGTATTTCTGTACAAACAGTTGACCTCTGACCTGCAGCAGGCATTTGATTCTCTCTCCAGGAGCCATGATGGCCGTGGTGAACACACCAGACAACATTCCTGCAGCAAACAGCTGTGGATACCTGCAGGAGACACACACACACACACACACACAGTGTTATCACCTGTCGAGTGTTTGTAACAGTTAAATAAACAGTACGACAGAGCAGTAGTTCTCAACCTTTTTAAGTCGCGACCCCCAATTTAACATGCATGTTGTCCGCGACTCCCGCTCACTGAACAGAATCTTACACGCACAGTTCAGATCACCGAAAAAAGAAACAAAATGACCAAAAAAAGTAAACAAAATGACCAAAAAAGACACAAATTGACCACAAAATGATCAAAAAATACACAAAATGACCAGAAAAAGACACAAAATTACTCAAAAAAGAAACAAAATGACCAAAAAAAGACACAAATTGACCACAAAATGACCAAAAAAGACACAAAACGAGCAAAAAAGACACAAAATGACAAAAAACAACAACACAAAATGACCAAAAACAGACATTTAGTGACCAAAAAGACTAAAACACATTAACACATGAATACTTTAACACAGTGGAGACAGAGCTGACTTCCAAAATGATTTGGCGACCCCCAGAAATCATCTCGCGACCCCAATTGGGGTCGGGACCCCAAGGTTGAGAATAGCTGCGACAGAGCAATCACCTACGTAAGGATATCATCAGGGGTTTTCTGTTGCAGCTTCTTGCCCAGTCCGAATCCAAAGAAACAGACGGCAAACATGGGCGTAACTCCGATGATGGGAGCCGCCATGCCTTTATAGAGACCTTTCACTCCCTGCGAGGGAAGAAGATGACAAGGGAACTCAGCACGAGGGAGGAAAGACAATATTTTATCAAATGTATCCCAGATATGAGCAGCCAGCACCCTCACCTCTTTGGCTAGAGTCTTTTTACAACAATCGATGGTTCCAGCATAGAGAGGGATCTCTCCAGGTTTGGGTTTGGGCTGAGTCTGTAAACGCACCTGAGAGAGGAAAGAGGATCGGGTGAGGAGTTAGAGGAGTAGTCAAAATAATGATGTTATGGACTGTGATGTCGATGGTGAAATCCCTAAAATCCCTAAATAAAAGTTTGTAAAGTGTTGAATAATTTGTCCACACGTTTTTTTTTTTTAACTGGCAAACCTTCCCCCATCCTTGCTGGTAAACATTGAGCCTTTAACACCCAGCCATGATACCATCACCTGTTATCAATAATCTCTTTACCTGTGGAGTGTTCTCAACAGGTATCGTTTGAGCACTTTCCCAGTCTTTTGTTGCCCCTGCTCCGAGTTTTTTTCTTTAATGTGCTGCTGGCATTAACTAATTAGACTAAGCATATATCTATAAAAAATCCCTGAAGCTAATCAGGTAAAACATTAAATATATTGTTTTTGTACAGTTTTGAATTCAATGTATGTCAAACAGGATTAGAAACTGATCACGTTCTGTTTTATTTTACAAATTTTTTGGAATCAGGTTGTAACATCAACGATTAAGATTTTAAGGCTTTTTAACACTAAGGCCAACCTATTAAACTTAACAAGGTAAATCAATGAACACTGAGATATAGGAGTTTTTATAGCATACATATTATTCTTTTTTGATGTCCTTGATTGTTACTGTTCTAAATTGCTGTTTTTTTCAGCCATTGTTTTTTCAATTACTCTTTGCAGTGTTTCTCTGTCATGTTTATTTGTATAGGTTTCTTTTACTGAATGTTTTTCTGCCTCTATTAGACTGTTGTATTATAAGTTTTATGTGTCTAACCTCTGTCAAGGTCTGCACATTAGCTACAGCTAGAAGTCCTTTATACACTGCATGAGTTGCATTTCAGTTAAAAGTAACAATGTCCACATGTATGTTCCCTTTTAAATAACTTAATACAATAATAAAAAAATAAAACAGCTTTGTGTTGACCTCACACACAAAAGGTCAAGCATCAGAGTTCGATCCTCACTTTGTGCGCACTGAAAGACACGTCCATAAAGAATCCAACACCTTTAGGATGAGTCTGAACAGGCCAGGCTGTGAAGGGGTTTAATATTTAGAGAGTAAACATAAACATGACTCTGAATTAATGCTAATGTTGCTGCTTGATGTGTAAATAGTTAAGTGTCTGTTGATCTTTTTTAAATAACAACTTTGCATGTTGTCTTGTCTTGAGTTTACAGCTTTTAACTCGACTGTTAAAGGGCCAAAAATAAGTTAATGTAGGTTTAAAAGAAAATCCTGCATGCGATACTGTTGTATATACTCGTCTCAAATCCTCTTTTACGCCCCCGAATTGTATTCAAATCATATCATGGCAGACTTTGTGATATCAGCACATATCTTATTGTTGTTCAAATAATTAAAATGCATCATTGTATTGTGATGTAACTTGAGATTTACACCTCTAACAATCATAGCAGCAACAATCGTGCTTTCATGCTCAGGAGGCCACTCCAGCTGCACTGAGCTGAGTCACTACAGAGCCAATGTGGGTCAAAGGGCTGCAGCAGCTGATACAATGACTCTCTGCTGCAACATTTATATTTTCAGGAGTGAGCTACATCTACACAGCTGAGTCTGACACACAGGTGAGTGATAGAGTCAATGAAACATTAAGTGTCTTAACCCATTGAAGCCTGGAAAGCGGATACGTTGTTTTGTAGTATTTGTATAAGCTCTCAAATACTTTATGAATTTCATTTCTATCTGCTACAGAGGCTGAAAAATCTATTATTTAGTAGAAGCGTTGACACTTCTGTTGAATTTCCAGAAAAACTTCAGGTTTGAGGGGCTTATTTTAAAATCGCCCAGAGGTTTTCCAGGCGTTTCAGGCCTCAGTGGGTTAATGTGGAGTCAGTTCACCAGGACAGCTTCAGCCTTTCTAAGGCTGAGCTACTCTATTGGAGAGGCCTTGTCACAGCAGGTAGAAAGAAAAACAAACAAAGCAGGACATAACTAAAGGACACAGAGCATCAGAGACCATCACAGGAGAGCTGCAACGATTTGTCAACTAATTAAAACTCTCCCGTTCACTACGCTCTTCCAAAGAAAGGGGCCATGAATCTCAAACTCAACTCTCTTCCTCTGTAATTTACAAACTCCATCCGGTCTCTCTCAATCTTTAAGAAGAGACTTAAGACCCAACTCTTTACTGAACACCTTCACACATAATAGACATGGATGCACCAAATAGGGGGGGGGAGACCTGGAGAGATCCGAAGGTGGAGGTTTACATTATATCATATGGTCTTATTTATGGAGGTGGAGAGCTTTGAGTTCAGGTGACTGAAGGCCAAAGCATTTTATTCACGTTATTTTCACAACCACCAAACTACTAAGTGAGTCCTGCTGCACAAAAAGCGTCCGCATTATTATTATTATTATTATTATGCATTATAAATGTTCCTCCGCTCTTTTATTCATGATTTCTTGCTACTTGTCCTCCTCCCTCTGTGTGTTTGTGTCTCTGCGGTGTCACCGGATGCTCTCTACCTGCAGGTTGTGTCCTAATTTAAAGCCAGTGTGTGAGTGAGGCTGATCACCTTGATGGTGTCGAGTGGATGTCCTGCGAAGACGAGGCAGACACCCCCAAACCCTCCCGCGAAGAAGTTCTTCAGCGGGCTGATCGGCTGCGGCTGTTTGGACATTTTTACTTTTCGCTCAGCTGGAAGACAAAAACAACAACAACCGACTGAATGAAACCGGCACCGGAAATAAACCGAAACACGTCGAGAGATAGAAAATAGACCAGAAACAACATGTTACCTGCTCGACGGTGAGTGTGAGGTGTGTTTGAGCTGCTGTCACTCCTGACTGCAGGACCTTTCACCCACTTATCTACCCGGACCGCTCTGAGTGCGACACAGCTGGACTCTGGTACGTCCCTGTTTGACTTCCGGGTGGAAACCGAAAAACTTTTGTTTGAGACTTGAATAAATAAAGTTAACTGAAATATAAAAATATATATCAAAACACAACTAAAATTGCAGAATAATTATACTATTTATTTTAACTATGTAATGTATGTAAAAAACAACAACTTCTAATTCATTTTTATTTAAAAACAAAAAAAATGTTGTTTTTGTCATAATATTATCTATTTATTTATGTGCTACTTTAAAATTGGAAAATTTAAAAGTAGCACATAACATTTAAAAAAAATGAATCCATCAATTAATAGTTCAAATCAAAAAGTGATTTCCAAAACAACATAAAACAGTCAATAAGTATAAGGCAAAAAAGTATAAATTCCAGTATTTATTCTTGTATTTTTGTGACACCTATGGTTCTCCACAGTAAATGTAGATATATATGTATATACATCTATAAAATAGATACTGTAAATTTAAACCAGAAATCATAATATATGTAATTTATTAAGCTCGTGCAGATTGTGTATGTCCTAATGAATGCTCAGTTTAATGTAGGATATCTATCCATCCATCCATCCATTTATCTTATATATATATATATATATATATATATATATATATATATATTTTGTTAGAAATTAATACAATTTAGCAATTATCTGCATTATGACCATTAGTAAATGCTGCAAAAAATTGTGGTTAACAGAGCATTGAATATAACAGAGCACACACACATAAATAACACTTTATGCACATTCCTGAGGGAAAGCAGACTTAACACAGAGACACATTTATAAAGATATTTTCAAGGTTATAGGCTCGGAGGGAGTAAAACACTGAGGAACACTAGGTACAGAGAGAGAGACAGCTTGATAAGGAGAAATGTGCACAGATTGTATTCATTCAACAGACGCCGACCGGAAGCTGTAACACCAAGAGGCTAGGGACGTAGCATGCGTCATCAAGGGCGGCCCGAGTCTAAACCATGGTGCTGCCCCAACATTTTTGACCAATCAGATAGTTGTACATTCACATTATAAACTTTGTTTAAAAGTAAGGTAGGACAGTGTTTGCAGCTAACTGTCTTACAGATTTCTGATCAGATTAAGGTCCATGTAAATGATTCACTCTTTCATTACTGGCTTAATAAATAGTTAAAAGGATATTACTCTCCTCTCTTCTGTTCTGATATATTGAGATAGATAGATATATATATATATATATATATATATATATATATATATATATATATATATATATATATATCCTAAGAAAACCAACACACAAATATACACGACAGGAAGAGGGATTTTTGAAGTGGGAACTGAGAATCAATAAATACAGCATGATGAGTACAACTTATTCATTTTCTATAATATTAAACTTCAGACCTGCTGGGCACTCAGCTGCTTCTGTCTGTTGCTAATATTCACACCGTTTAACATTTACAGTGGTGAAATCTCACTACTGAAAGTTTTGTTGTGTCCCGATTTTAACAGTGTGACCAACAACATGATCATAAAACTGTTATAATATGGTGTTAACCAAAAATGTACAGCCACACAATCAACAACAACCGACTCGACCACGTCCACTGTTAAAATATAGCTTTATTAGTTTTATTATAACACAGTCGCAGCACTTTTGCAGACAATGTTAATCATGAAAAGAAGAGACGCTCACCTTTCTCTCACGCACTGTAAACAGACACACAAATAATCAATGAACGAACACTCGGACATCAACTAATAAACTGATATCACTGCTGGATGCGTCTACTTTCTCAGTCACATGTTTCCACACAGGGCAGCCATGCCAGGGACAGAAAACAGATATGTTAAAGTGTAAGATGGGAGAACATCAATCACTATGTGGAGGAAGGAAAGGTACATGTTAAAGGAGATAGAATAAAAGAAATGCCCTGTATTTCCTCTCCATTGTCTTGACTGAGCATCAGATAATAAGTGGAAAAACAACACTGACAGATGTATTATTTTGATTAATTATTGTTTTTTCCTCAGAAAGCCAAGACTCAGTAAGTTACAGCGATATTATTACAAGTTGCTCTATAAAGCCTTATTGCAGCACAGTTAGCTTGAATGTGGATGCAGCGTACAGAGATTAATCTGTAAACAGTCAATGACTTCTGGTGCCACAGAGGAGCTTTGCATATGGAAGGATCATCACTGTTTGAAAAGCAGCAAAGAGACAAAAGTACCAGACGGAGAAAACTGCAGACAGAGCCACAAGAGAGACTCAATATGTAGCAGCAGGTTACTCAGCTGAAAGCTTCGTAATGGTAACACATCATGAGTCAGAGTGTGCTTCTTGTCCTCACTGGAGTAGTAAACTTGTTAAGCTTGTTCTACTTGACCTCAATACTAATTATAGTGAATGAAAGAGTGATGAAAGAGGAAGTCAGTTTGTTAGAGTATTATACTCTATTAAGAAAATAAATGCTTGCAGCAACACACAGTAGTTTGGTCCCGCTACAAGGGAAGCACATAAAGTTCAACAGTTCAAAATAATGGCACCTTTCATCTGTAACAAGACTTAAATCTGCCTTTTCTGTCTAAATTAATTTGGTTAAAGACATTTTGGTTAGGGTAAGGTTTAATTGTGGTGGCTGTTACTTTAAATTCAATACACTGTAAGTGCATACAGTTATTTCTTGTATGATTTAGGTCAGTGGCTCTCAACCATTTTCATGTCAAGGACCCCTAGATGTATAAAAACCAGGTCCTGGACCCCCATTTGACAAGATGTAATTGCAGGGACTTCCATCGGAAAAGATACTGGTTGTGGGATTTGATTAAGAACAAAATTATTCAGTCTGAACTACATTTAAAGAGATGATGTCAGAACAGTCACTCTTATGTCAGAACAGTCACTCTTTTGAAGCTTGGGCTTATTTCTATAGTGAAATAAATAGTGAAAACAAACTGCTCGCATTATTTCTGGGGACCCCCTGAAACTCCCTCAATGACCCCTTGGGGTCCCAGGACCCCTGGTTGAGAACCACTGATTTAGGTAATTATTGCTATGAATTCACTGTGAAACAGCTCTAAGGTCTGGCCTATATATATTAACATATATTTACGTTTAAAGGAGCAGTGTGTAGGATTTAGGTTATCTTGTGGCAGGAGAGAAATATAATATTTATATTGTTATATTATATTTGAATAATTATAAGAAGGTCGATAGCCAATGTGTTTTTCTTCACTGTAGCTCTGTGTCTTTTTTCACAGACAGGCCTGAGAGAGCACAGTGTCTTCTCACAATATGTTATTTATGATTTCAAAACTGTATAATCACCTGAAACTGAGAATTTTGGTCAGTTAACTTCTGGGTTCCTGGATATTTGTGCTTCTACCATGAGTAAGTGAACAGGTTATGTAGTTAAATGGTTCCTTTTGTCTAGCCCAGAATGGACAAAAACAAACACAAGCTCTAGAGAGGGCCTTTCACCTTCTCATGTTACTCCTCTATTAGCTTTGAAGGGGAGGGGGAGAGGGTTGGTTGCAATCTTCAACCTCACCACTAGATGTCACTAAATCCTTCACACTGGACTTTTAACCTCAGGTTTTTGTGCCTTTGTGATAGTTCTCTCCTCTTGAAGAACACCGCAGAAAAAAACTCACTGCTTTTTCAAATAAAATTCATTGAAGGAGGGAAAAGGTGCGAAAAAGCAGGAAAATCTTTCTGAAATCAACATCACATGCAGCCCTGGACTACAAGAAGAAAAAAGAAAAATGTTGGCAACACTGGTTAGCTTCTCTCAGCGCAGGCTGGCACAGAATACAGGGTGTCCCGTCAAATGTCAGTTCTTCTTTCAAGCTTTATTGTACCTTCCTGCAGTAGACGGGAGCAGACTACAGTGTGTGAGCATGATACTGACATGGTTAGTCCTGGCTCTCACAGATCTGTGGGAACTCCTTGTGGATCTGCTGAACAATTAGCTTATCCATCTGCTTGGCTGTCGCGCTCCCTTCGTCCTCTCCCAGGTCTTCCTCCTCCCTGAGAATCCTCTGCAGCACGCCCTGCAGGTCGGACAGGCGGTGCTGGTGCTCGAGGTAGTCCGTCGAGCGTATTATGGAGTGCATGAGGGACAGATACTCCATCCTCAGCTTCACAGGGAGAGGAGACAAGAGAGGAGATTATAATAATAATAATAATAATAATAATACTTTATTTATATTTTTCATTTTATTTTTATATTGTTTATTATCTATTATTACATATTATATTATATATATTATATACTGTACTATTATTATTATTATATACCATTTAGTCACTATAGCATTGTTGCCATCATATCACCAGTTTAATTATTACCATCATCTTGCCAACCATCCTACCAACTGATGTTCTTTTTTTAACTTCTTAAGTGTCCTTGTTCTATTCTGTGTTTTTTTCTATTGTTGTTTATATTTATGCTACCTCAGTATTTTATTCTATTGTATTTTATTGTACTTGAATACCGGACTGCTGTGACAAGCGAATTTCCCTTCGGGGATGAATACAGTAATCTCTCTCTCTGTCTCTCTCTGTCTCTCTCTGTCTCTCTCTGTCTCTCTCTGTCTCTCTCTGTCTCTCTCTCTCTCTCTCTCTCTCTATCTAATCAGACATGGAAATAAGCTGATGATTTAGCAAGCATCAAGAAATAGTTTGCCTTTTTAAGAAAAATGCTTTTTTCGCTTTCTTGCTGTGAGTTCCATGAGAAAATGTGAATTTCTCTTTTCAATTTAGTTAAATCCATTTTATCCAGTGTCCCAAAATGTGAAACTATTCCTCTAAAGCCTGGGAACAAGTGCAGGTCTCACCTTGTCTCCAGGTGAAAGGTCAGATATTTGTCGAACAGCGATGTCGATCATCACCATCATGTCAGTGCGGTAGAAGATGTCAGCGGTCTCTCGGCTGGCGAAAACATCCTGCAGGAACTTCAGCACTGCGTGAGGTGCAGGCGGGGTGTGTTTGAACATGCACACAGGGTCGTCTGGAGAGGAGGCGACAAAGAGTGAGTGATGACGTCAGCAGACACAGGGCATAGATGCATAATGAGAACTATGCAAACTATTTTTTTTTGTGCTTTTTTTCTTACCGCCTCTGTTCAGAAGCAGCAGCACTTTCTCTGTCAGGATCTTCACATTTTTCTCCTTCAGTTCCTGCATGATCACATTGTTGCTGGGTGCTGGGCGACACAGACAAGACACAAAAAAGTATTTATAGTGAAACAATGAAAGCTCTTTCTTTCTTTCTTTCAGGTCGGCTGAGTCAGGAAACTCGCATTACTGCTCTTATAGACCTTTTTTAATGGAGCAGGAAAAGCAAGTGGTATTAATAACATCAGTGATGGCTCTGCTGCACAGAGCACTGCACTGCACTTCCAGTTCCCTCGTCTCGAAGTCAGCTGTTTTTTTCAATCAGTTTTTGGTTAGATGCCTGAAACCATTTTGTTCTACGACATAAAATACATCAGTTAATGCCAAACTTCATTCACTTCAAACGTCATTTTTAAGCTTTAAAGGCTGCTGCTAACAAGTCGCTAAATGAGATAGAAACTTATTTACTCACTAGTCTGCTGTAGTTTATAGTCACGCTCTTGCAGACTATTCTAACTCAAACTGTCCAACTTTATCCATTTATGGAAGCCTGTGTTCAAATTGTAGTTTTGTTTTAGAGGTGGTGCTGTTGTAGTCATGCGACCGTGGTAAAGTTTGTGACTAAAGTACTTGCCTTAATCTATATCTATATTTTAGTCCACAGCAAATTCCTTGTATGTGAAAAACTACTTGGCATTACATTTCAGATTTTATTTCTGTTTATAGACTATATGTGGCTT
Source organism: Centropristis striata (assembly GCF_030273125.1). Lineage (NCBI taxonomy): Eukaryota > Metazoa > Chordata > Actinopteri > Perciformes > Serranidae > Centropristis > Centropristis striata. The sequence continues at coordinate 7,336,803 of NC_081519.1, read as the reverse complement.
TGTACTCCTGGCAATTGCATTTAAACTTAAAAAAATCATAAAAGTAGTGTTCAAGGTTATTTTGCTGAACAAAATGTGTAATTATGATAAACTCTTGTTTGCCACACAGGTTATCTCCCTCAATAATCCAAAATCCAACAGTAAAATCCCATAGTTTTTGTCAATGGAAGCAGGATGATAATTACTTCTGGGTTGATCTACAAGAGTATGTCATGTCATTCCTGCAGCGCTCTATTTAAGCCTCCCTGTAAGCCCCGTCAGTGAGCCAGTGTGCACAACATCAGGACCCTGCAACTGGTAAACATAAATGAAATGCAGCCATTATGAATGTTATTGTTCTGTCCGTGGCAGCTGCTCTCACCTGTGTGGTGCAGATTGAAGGACAGCAGGAGGTTCAGGAAGATGTCAGGCAGCTGCTCTGTGGGATCAGAGGGCAGCCCGTCCTCCACCACGCCCAGCAGAAACTTAACAAAGTCAGCATTCAAGTGTTCTGAAAGCAGGGAGTGTCAGGATTATGTCTCATGAAGAACCTATTATGTCTTTAATACGCCTTTAATGCATGCTTCTAGATCAGTAAAAAACCTTTTTATAATCTGTCAGATGAAGTGAAAAATGTATTTTCCTGAAGCTAAACACAAAGTCGTTTTTCACTGTTTGGAAAGAAACATTGCACATTAGTGATGGTCTGTGTTTTTGACTGCAGAACCTTATACGAAGAGGTACATATACCCATGAAAATATAACACAGCAGCGTTATAAATGCATCATACCGTAGTGATGATATGGCACTTGTTCACCCATTGAGAAGATCATAGTAAGTACCAAAGCTGTGTAACACATCTTCTGGTGCTCTGAGGGAAAAGAAAAACACACCCAAAAAGATTCATTTGTGGTGCAGGAAGTGTTTGTTCATCAGTCCCATGTGTTGCAGTTCACTCCTTATTTTTTGGGACATTACAGCAGTAGCTATTGATATTATATTATTAATCTAAACATGAACAGCAGACATTCAACAGTAAATATTTGTCACCTTGAGTGTCAGTCTGGAGGTCTCTGGCCAGCTCCATGGGGAGGATGGAGTTGAGGAGGGAGGAGATGAGCGACGCGTCCAGGCTGCACATCGCCCCGAACACTTTGAGCAGCAGCAGCCGAAGAGACACACGGTGCTCCTGCACGGTCACATGATGGCAACAATGAGCTGCTATCAGCCAAACTTACACTGAATATCACCAACATACAGATTACTTTTAAAGTCAATGGCCCTCATTTATCAAATGAGCGTACGACAGAAAGTGAGCGTAAAGTGGGCGTACGATCATTTCTCCTCGGCATTTATCAATTTGGACGTAAGCGGAGGGAAGTCCACACGTCTGAGTCGGAGAATTGTTCTTAGACTATTGTATTGATGCCTGGAGCTGATAAAACTGCGATTTTCTTTTTAATGTAAAGCATGTTTAGGCTTTATCATTTATCACTTAAACCTCATTAAAAATAAATACACCCTGCGACCGTGAAATTCTTTAAGCAGGCTACTAGCCGAGACTATTAACTGTTGTTGTATTCTGCTGTTTACAGTTATCCGGCTCGGACACCAGAGCATCAGCATCTCCTCCACCAGTTGTGGTGCCCGAATAGAAACATTTCCAGTCAGCGCTGCCACACACTCCTCTGACTGGGACAGAATTCTTACTAAATGTAAAGAAGTGAATTTTATTTCTCCATCATAATAATAACAACACTATTTGGATACTATGTAGGCTATTAGGCTTTATATATCATGTATAAATGAAATATTTCAACCTCACCGGGGTCCACTGCTACTCTGCTGACAGCACCACTGATTTCCTTCCTTTTCACTTTTTATGCTGCCAAACAAAAGCAGTTTGTTCTGTTGCCCCTTTTGGATGTCAGCATTTCACTTTCTGCCTCTGAAAAATTCCTCTTCTTTCTGTAAAATGTCTATTTCGGTCTTGTTGTTATTTGTCACATTGCACTTTGCTAATAAAGGTGAGTAAAAAAAAGAAAAGGAAAAAAAATCCTCATTTTGGCCGTATTGCGTCCTTCGGTGTCGAAATCTTTGAGACGGGACATTCGATCATTCTTACACTGTGATTGGCGGGATGCAAATGTTTGATAAATCACACATGAACCCTGTGGTAAGACGAAATACAGATCTGCGCTCGTTTCTACGTTCGATAAATGAGGGCTAGTGTTTTCAAAATAAAACGTTTGTCTCACCATCTGATAGTATGACACCAGAGACAGCACATTCTCAGAGTGGTTGACTTTGCACATCCTCTTACACACCTCTGGATCTGCATCAGTCTGAAAAGCAAAACAGCTTTTAGTTGTAACAGCGAAGATATGATAACATCATCACTATGCAACTTCTTAATCTGTTTTATAGTCGTGGTCCCTCGACACACCAGAGGAGGATTATGGAGCCCATTAACATCTCATCTGGACATCCCATCCTCAGGGTCTGAGACAAACTGCCAACTAAGAATATTTGGCACTCTAAAGAGTTTACAGATTCAGTCTTTAACCACAGAGTTGGATTTGTAAAGTCGTCTGAGCCGGTCTGATCCCATCAAACATGTCGGGTATTTACAGCACGACAGCTGGACGGGACCTGTGCTCACATCGCAGATTCATCTCGAGAGAAAACTTCTCATATCATAATGATGAGCGTAAAGCAGCAAAAGCTTGTCCTATAATGTGTGTTGATTTAGTGGTTAAAATATTTTTTTCCAACTTTCACTGGAAACTATCTCACCTGCATTTAAACAGGTTACATTACTGTGCATAATTATACATAATGATTCATGTTGGATCATAAGAGTTCTTGTGTTTATAAACTGTTTTTCCTGTTTTGCAAAGTTTATATTGTGTTCTTGTGTTACTGTCCTGCTTTTTTGACATTTACTGCTTTTACTGTGTAGCACAAGTGGGATTGTTTGAGGTACTTATTCATAGTGTGTTATATACATTATAGTAAAATGATATACAATAGGTGGTGATCGGTATGCCCCCGGTTTGGAGAATCAGGCAGGAGAAGTTAAGCATTGTATTACGGAGGACAGGGGCAGGATTAAAATGTATGTAGGCCACCTTAAAAAGACTAGTATTAGTTTGAGTGTTGCTATATTTAAAATAATTTCTCCACTTTGCTTTGCTGTCTGACAGCCCTGTTTAAGCGATGCAGGCTGAAGCTGCTCTATGTTCTCTTCATAGCCATCAAACTCCTTTGACAAAAACAGTAATTTAACCTCTCATAAAACAAGGGGGTCACTGTATCTACTGGTTAGTTTGTTCTGTTATTGTGTGACTCTGGTGAATCTGAAATAACCCTTTAAAACACCAAAGTCACACAATGACACTAACAAACCAACTGATCGAGGCAGCAGTAAACCAGCATGTTCCCATGTTCTGCAAGGTAAAATTACTGGTTTGTCAATGGAGTTAAAAAACAGGGCTATTAAGGTAAAGTACTGAAAATATTCTAAATATAGTGTGCTCTTATACTCATATTAATTTTTTTAAGTTGCTAAAACACATTTTGTTGTTCCCCCGTCCACAGCAGTGCTGACACCATCTACTGAAGGTAATAAAACTGACTATGAATGAGTACATCTTACAACCACACTTGACTTATTTATGACTGACAGACATTATATTTCAGTCTCTTCATGTGTGACTCAGTCAGTCAGGGTTTCTGCAGACTCTTATTGAAATGAATCATTACAGGAAGTCGCTGCATCGTACCAGTATCTTCAGCAGCTCCTCGAGGTAGCAGGCGATGAGAGCGTGGTCTTCGTGAAGCGCCCAGCTGCGCTGCTGAGAATCGTCCCGGTGTCGGGCGAGGTCGCTGAAGATCACCTCCAGCCTCTGTTCATCGTGACACACCTGGCCCTGCGGCAGCGCTGAGCTCAGATCCTGCGGAGACAGAAAACATCATGACACACCCGTTTCTGAACTTGAAATACCAGGACAGAGGAATATTTTCTACTCTCACTTAGAAAGTATTTCATGATCATTTTCTGTGGTACAGTCACTATGAACGATTGTAAACATCCATTTGTAGTATAAAAACATTGATTACAGCAGCTTTAAAGTAAAATACCGGTGTTTTTTATAGTTTGTGTCTGTCATATTGGATGTTTCTCTGCTCTACGTTGTGGTGTCTGCATGCAGGCAGCATCATTAGGGGTTCAATCCCCCCAAAAACTGAAACAGTACTGTGCAGTTTTGTTATTTTTCTTCTTAAATGTCTATGCAAATTCCTGTGAGATGGTGCATCAAAACAAATTTTAATAGAAAGTTTTGTGCAAGTGCTGCCCAAGAAATATGACCCCTAATTGACCTGATCATAGGTGCAATAATTACAGTTCAGCTTTGAAAAGTCATAACTGAATTCCACCTCACTAGATTTTCTGCTAGTTTAAAAAAACAAACAGATTTTTGACATCTCCTCCTAAACTCAAGGTCTGATTTGTACCAAATTGTCTGTGGATCACAACTGGAAAAAGCGTATTAAAAGCTTATCAAAAGGGCGTGTCTCCGTGTATAAATAACTAACTAGGAGGCGCTACAAATACAAAAAAAATGGGTTTGACATAACACAAATCAGACTATAAATCATAAATTGTTACGAAACTTACAGGATGTGTTTCATTACAATTTTGACCCATGTGTTTAAAACTATGGGGCACCAACAGTTCCAAACATGTGCTTCGGCTATTTGGTTACTATTTGGTTTGAACTTGATCAGTGTTTTGTTAAGCCCTTGTTGAGTGTTCTCAATCTAAAAGCAAGCTGACAAGACCTCTAATAGGCCGCAGAGTATTTCAGGCTTTATAATTGGATGAGCAGGGTGGGAGTTTGCACACGTGCCACCATGTAAATACAAGATGCAGCATGCACATGACACACTATCCACTATTAACCATCGTTCCCCCACAGGAAGAAACAGAACCGTCTGCCAGGAAAGAATCAGCAGTTCATTTTAAGCTTGGTCAAGCTTGCGTTAAAAAGAGGAAATGAGTGAGTGATACTGCGAGTACTGTCCCCTGCATCTCAAAATGTCTCTGAGAAATGTCAGCTAAATGCAGACTGAGCTGTAACTCTAAACGGCACCGGTATTCTCCTTTAAGCTGGCGGGGATCCAGGATGCTGAATCCACATGATGTAACGACAACAAATCTGACCTTGCTCTCCACCAGCGAGAGGAGAACTTGCTCCAGATCGGAGGAAGCCTGAGGTAAGGCCGTCTGCAGATGGCCGACCACCACGCCGACCGCCACCCGCGACAGCTCGTAACTCAGGCCCGTGTTCTTCCGTACCAGCTCGATCAGCTCGGCCCCGATAGTCATGGGCACTGGCTCAGGGGTAGTGGGGCTGCCAGGAGGGCTTTCAGCGACAGAAGGGGGAGCAACAGGCCATTCGCTCTCCGGCTGCTCCTCCACAGCGGGCTGCGAGGGAGGAGGGGTGAGCCGGGGAGGCTGTGGAGCCGGGCTCTTCTTTGCAGGAGCCGGCTGAGGAGGGGAGTCAGAGGGCAGCGCGTCTACAGGCGGTGCAGTGGGTTTCACACGAGATGGCACAGGAGGAGGAGGGGTGCTGGAAACACTTGGCAAGCTGACTTCAGAGGAGGCCGGTGAGCGGGAGGAGCCAGACTCCAGAGAGGTGGTGCTGATCGTGAGGGAGGGAGCAGGGGACGGAGGGAGAGAGGACCCTCTGGAAGGCACCTCCGGCTCTGCAGAGAGAGAGAGAGAGAGAGAGAGAGAGAGAGAGAGAGAGAGAGAGAGAGAGAGAGAGAGAGCTCCAGTTACAGAGAAGAGAGTGAACAGGAATGACCTGACTAAGAATAGAGTGTGTTTGTGAAGTATTGAGACACAGCAGGAAGCATCAAAACAGCAGAAAAAACACTGCACTGTCATCTGTGACACTGTAATAAACCTGTAAGTGATGTTGTGAATAGATTGCTGCAGGGACGATGTATTTCTGTACTCGCCCTGCTTCCCTGAACAAAAAGCCAATGGGATTACATGTTTTTTTACAGGAAGATGATCTTTACAAATGATGCCACTTTTATGATTTTTGACATGTAAATTCACTAATTTATAGATAAAGATGGATGACCTAGCTCCACTTCCACACACACCTAAAATGTCCTGAATCAAGGTCCTGTCCATACACCAGAACAACCAATTGTGAGTCAGTCACATCATTATGCTACATTCCCTTTTTATAGCATCAAATAACTAATTAAAACCAAACTTAGCAGAAAAATGAACACTCCCAATAGTTAATTCCCCCCGTACTCTGTTCCTATACGAGTAATTTTGTAGACATAAATAGTTCTGTGACACTTAAGTAATTATTCAGCGACAATTTTGACCCTGACGTCAGTGACGAGACACTGACAACAGACCGACGCTACAAGTCCAAACAGTCAACCCACTTGTCCGGGTCTTTCTCATTCGTTTGTCCATCGTCTTCTCTTCATCGGTTTCTTGTTGTCGATTCTCTCGTCTCAGTCTGCTCTGCTTATGCTCGTCTAGTTCCACTCATGTCATATCGTGCCTCAAGCATATCCAATCAGCGTCGTCTAGTTAGTAGCGGCTCAGAAAAGTACCAATCTGAGGCAGGCTCACTAGAGGGAAATGTACCTAATGGAAACATGCCATATGTCTCTGGTCACAACCACTGTGCTGCGTAGAATATAAACGCTCTGAGTTCTCACCTAGACGGCGGCTGTTTCTCTGTTTCTCAGGAGGAGGTGGGGTGATCGGAGCCGCACGTCGAGCTTGAGGAGGCACCTGCAGGAGGAGACAGAGGAAGTGAAACGGATTATATATAGGGCTCATTTGTAAAGTACTTCATAAACACACATCTGTGACCACATTACATCAGTATTACCGCTCCTAATAAATTATTTCAAAATGTATTGTGTATGTACTGTGTGAGCTATGTGTGAATGGAGTGGTGAAAGATAAAAATAAAGACGGCATGCTGAAATTACTGAGAGTGAAACTGAGGCGCTGAAAAAGAAGGAAACTAAGCAGGGCCGTTAAACAGACTCTGTGCTCCCTTTGCTGTTTTCAGACCTGATGCTTTATTTAAACCAGGCTCTCGGACAGTTTTATATGACAATGAAACAATAAAGCATGAAAGGTTAACTCTGTGGTTTCAGCACATACATGCTGTCTTAGTGAAACACCATAGTATCTCCAAAGAGGAGTGCTGACTTGTCTGGCTTTGTCTTGTAATTGCTTTTTATTTTGTTTTATTTCTAACAATTTTGAGTTTTCTACCTTGTGCATTGGGTCTCCTTGGACCTTACATGGTCGAGGAATCTTATTTCTGACTTATTACTTATTCACTGATATTATAGTTGCTGTGTAGACTGATTTGGACATGTACTCTTTCAATGAACTGGCAGGTGTTTTTTTTGTCCATCCATCCATTTTCCTCCGCTTATCCGGGGCCGGGTCGCGGGGGCAGCAGGCTAAGCAGGGCATTCCAGACGTCCCTCTCCCCAGCCACAACGTCCAGCTCCTCCTGGGGGACCCCGAGGCCAGGAGAGAGATATAATCCCTCCACCGTGTTCTGTCTTCCTCAGGGCCTCCTACCAGTTGGACGTGCCTGGAACACCTCTAACGGGAGGTGCCCGGGAGGATCCTTACCAGCCCAAACCACCTCAACTGGCTCCTTTCAACGCAAAGGAGCAGCAGCTATACTCCCTACGGATGTCTGAGCTCCTCACCCTATCTCTAAGGCTGAGCCCAGCCACCCTACGGAGGAAACCCATTTCAGCCGCTTGTATCCGCGATCTCGTTCTTTCGGTCACTACCCAAAGCTTGTGGCCATCGGTGAGGGTTAGAACATAAATAGACCGGTAAATCGAGAGCTTTGCCTTCTGGCTCAGCTCCTTCTTCACCGCACCTGACCGTCGTGGTGTTTTTTTGTGCTTTAAAAAAAAAAATTGTTGTTATTATCATTATTTTTCTCTTTGTACTGTTGTATGTTTGTTTTTGATACTTGAAAAAGGGAAAATTTTCAGAAATAAAGAACTTGGAAAAAAAAAAAAGAGGAATGCTGCCACAACTACTACTGCACAATTGAAGGAAATATCAACATACATTTTAATAACCACTTCGCTCTTTCTGCACGCCTTCCACTGCACCTTTGTGTTGCTTGGTAACTATTCTGCTAAATGTTGCTGAAGAACCACACTGCACTGCGTCGTGGCTAAAAACGGCCCGCTGCTGTTATTATCACTACGGCCTTGAGTGGCCAAGTGGTTTTTACGAACAGTTACTACATATAGCTGTCAAGGTTTCACATAGGAAATAAAAAATGTTCTTCCTGCACAGCATATTTAATTGTGTCTGATGTCAGAGAAACATTCATGTATGATGTCAGGACAGTTTAATACCTTATATGATACATCTCTTACACTATTGATGTTTTTTTTAATCAATGAAGGCTGAATGATGTGTTAACCCTAAAGGACTGTGCTTTTCAGTGAAACAGTCATCTGTTGCAAAATTTGTGAGCTGATGAGATATTGATGTAGATTGGTTGTATTTAACTTGCATCTTTAAATGATCATTAATGAGTTACAATTGTAAACAAACTTTATTAAGCCTCTATAAGCACTTTTCAAAACAATATTTAAAGCCTTTATGTTTAAAGATTATTTTTTTTGGCATTTTGCTTCTTTATTAGAGAGTGACAGATAGAAAGGGGGAGACAGAGGGGAAGACATGCAGCAAAGGGGCCTCGGGCCGGATTCGAACCCGGGTCCGCCGCAGCAAGGACTCAGCCTTAATGGTAAGCGCTCTACCAGTGTGAGCCACCAGGACGCCCCAAAGCCTTTATGTTTAAACATAATTGGTGATTTCAAACAGAGCATTTAAATGTGTAAAGTTTGAGTTGTGGTACCTGATAAAAGCCCTGTTCTGCCTGTATATTGTCTGCGCTTCCTGATAGTGGCACGCTCCCCTGTCGTCCGTAGTCCCGGTTAAGGCCGTTGGGTGGAGGAGTCTGACTGAGAGATATTTCACTGCTGGAGGACGGGAGGCCTTGTTTGAGACCGGGGGAAGAGGAGCTTCGTCGTGCAAGCGTCTCCTTTCTGTGATGGATCAACTTTCTGCAACAGAAGAGAATAAAGACTTAGATACAGAATCAATATGCCAGAATCAATCATCAATCAATCAAACTTTATTTATATAGCGCTTTTCATACATAAAAATGCAACACAAAGTGCTTTACAAAAAAAAAAGAATAAAAACAAACAATAAAAATGACAAAACCCACCCCTCCCTCCCCCACATACACATTTGTAAGTATACATACACAAACATGCACACACACGCATTTAGTCATGCGAGCACACAAACACACACTCAGACTCACACACTGCACATATTGATTGACAACATTGACAATATGTTTTCTTATGATGCACTCCTGACTCACTGGAGAACATCTCTCTGTTCCAGATTGTATTTGCCTCCGTTTTTTAAGGCCACATTGTGGATTCCTTCGATTGCTCTGTCAATAGACTGCAGCACCTCATCCTGCTCCGGAGCCTGACAGAGAAAGACAAACAGGGGACGGATTAAATATTCATTTATATAATTATTAAACAAAATGTAACAGACTTGTGGCTCGGGGACACGTGTGACTCCGGGCAGAAACAAACTAGGGCGCTTATCTAACAAATAAAAAAACAGCCTTTTAACCAGTGTCACACACACGCTCAGCGAGGCCCCACATTCAGCCTCATTAAACCTCCACAGCCAATGTCATTAACAGCAGCAGAGAGCATTCTTCTGCTGCCAGTGTGTGAGCCGGTGATTTCACAAAAAGCATGCTCTGACTAGTACGCTGGAAAACAGGAGTCTCCTGACTGCAGGACACATGTGGGTGTGTCTGTGAGCAGAGCCACAGTAAGTGTGGAGGGAGAAGCACCTACACTGTAAAAAAAAAAAAAAATCCATAAATTTACTGTGTAATTTTACAGGGTTTTTTCTTGTTGTTTGTTTTCTACATTAAGTGCAAATGTAATCAAAATAAATAAAAATACTTTAATTTCAAATATTAAACATAAAACAGAAGTTGAAATCTTTAATGAGTAAAATCTACATTGTAGATTTTTTTTAACAGTAGTATTTAACTGCTTAATGATCTTGAATGTTAAATTACAGTGAATTCAATGTAAACAGACAAAAAAAAACCCATTTGATTGCTGAATGTAAGATATAGCAAACTTTCTGGGTTTTTTTTCAGTGAAACTTTAAATTTAATGTAAAAAACACTAACCATCATTAAAAAAAAACGAATTTTACAGATGCATGTTTTAAAATACAGATAATGACTATATATTGTCCATATTTTTGAAGATATTATCTGTAATTTGTTTACTGTTATTTGATGCTGAGTGTTTTGCTGCCAGATTTTTTAGATGACGTGGGGAAACAGAGTCTTAAAACTAAAAACTCTTGAAACTGTATTAGACCATTTTACACCTTGCAAACACACTCCGTACAGTACTTATTATTATAGATAATGTGCTCCCATCTCATATTCTAACTGTATTCTTCTTCTAACTGTATTTTATTTTATCTTTGAATATGATTGCATGCTTTATTCTGTCCTGTATAAATTGTGGTATCTGCCTTGGTTTACGATTTTATTTTTTTACAGTGTTGTTAAACAATAACAAGGAGAGTTGAGAATGTTTTTTGATGATAAAATAGAATCACATGAGTAATTTAATCTGATCAGAACAATGACTTTCTGTGTTGCTGGTGTTTGGTCCTCCTTGGTTCTGTCCCTTCATGTCTTATTCTATATCATCTTGTCCTGTCACATCCCATCCCGTCCTGTCCTGAGTCTCCTCTATGTCGCAGTGAGCAGCTGCAGTGTAGAAGGCCATGCCTACATAATGCAACCTTTCCAATAATTCATGGTTTCTTCTGCAAGCAAGTATTTTTCCTCCTGACAGTAAGCAGCAGTGAGCTCTAACGTGGCCTGCCCTGCAGTACATATAGTTACATAGGATCTGTCTCTCTCGATCCCATCATTTCAAAACGCATTCACTCGATTTCACTTCTTCACCCCCGGGATGCGACACCGCTCGTATTCATTGAGCCAAAAACAACAACACGCATCCAAACAGGAGTGTTTTTACCTGTATTTTCTCGATGTATGATGATGGGATGTAGCCGGTTTCCCCCGAGCTGCAGCGGGACCCCAGCCACCAGTGTTTGTTGCTCCTCTCCAGGATTAGGAAGCTTTCTCCGGCCGCGAAGTGCAGGGAGTTGGGCTCCGCGGATCGGAAGGCGTACAGAGACCGATACATACTTTAATAATGACACGTTTACACGCCGATATGACCCAAAACAGACAGAAAAGCGGCGTCTGTAGGAAACGAGTGTCCGAGTGTGGATATGTGGTCTTCTGGAGGTGATTTAAAGAGTCTATGAAGGCATGGCCCCGGTGGATCGCCTCCGTCTATTTACTATGAAGCTCTCGGATCATCTGACCTGTGACTGTTACCAGTAAACACCGCAGGGGGCGCTGCTGCACCGTGAACACGCCCCCCCAGACATTTTAATCAAAGGCAGAGCACATTGATCCATGATGTGACCACCGAGAGATTACATAAAACATGTAATAATAACTTGATACGTTATTAAGATTTAGAATCAATTCCTTATACCTTAGATATTTTATACAGCACAATCTCCATTTATTCGAAAAAGTATTACACTAATAATATAAGACACGAAATTCTTTAATTATTAGTCCCACAACAGGGAAATGTCCAGTGTTACAGCAGCAAAAAGTGTGCAGCAAAAATGGAAAAAGTATCAATAAAATAACAATAACTAGAAACAAGCAATATTAAAAAGAAATATAGAAGAATGGACATTTTGAACGAAAATATGTATATGATTGTGTTGTAAATTAACTCAATATGTGGAGGGTGACAGATTTCCTGTTGTTTTAATAAAGATAAAACAATGTTCCGATTAAGGTTATCGAACATCATTGGAATTTTTTAAATCGAAAATAGAAGAAAAACAAAAGAGGGGGACTGACTTGACACTTGGTATCCACTTCTTCCTACTCCTTTTTGTCTAATATTTATTTTTTGCTCTGCTTTTATGCTTTATTATTTTGTTTATTGTAATGTTTGCTAAATGTCCACAGCAAATGGTATTGTTATTCTTGCTTTTTCTTATTTTACTTTATACAATTGTTGTTTTTATTATTACTATAAATATTTAGTTTGTTTTTGACATGTTCAAATAAAGAGAGATCAAAAAATGACACACATTTCAATATGTAACATTAATTGTATAAACCATAACATGATGATCAGATATAATCATAAGCCTGTAGCTTTCTTGGCGTTTAACAATAACAGCTGAAAGTCATATTCTTGGTAATACAGATGATTAAACATTAAATGATCAGTTCTTGATATGTTAATCTTGAAATAGAAAATGTTCGACTTGAGCGTTACACAACACCGGAAACGAGCGTCTGCCGGTGTTACACTGTCTTGCGTCCCCCCTGTGTGTCGCCGGCTGGTGAAGTCAACATGGCCAGCGCGGTGTGCGCCAGATTCCTCCTGCAGAGATCAACACAGGGCTTTCTGTTCTCTTCCAGGGCAGCTCCCGCTTTCTCAAGGTATGGTAGAGTTTCATTTAAGGCTCCTTATTCTGTCAGGCAGAATATTTAACCCCCGTAGTGTCGCTTAAAACTGTTATTAGTCTCGCTGCGTTGTCTATTTCCTAACAAGCGTTTATTCTTATGAAACTGAGCTGTCACATCAGTTTGAGATGCTCTAAAACGGGTTAGTTTAATTAAACAGAGGCAACCTTTGTTTGGACATATCTTGTATTTATAAAGCTTTATTGTCATTAAAAAAACATTAATCACTATCACAATGTCATGTGTCCACTGTAGGTCATATTATTCCACCAGGGGCATGCTTCATAAAAACGACTTTACCAAATATATCAGGCTTATTTAAGCTATTCAAACTCATATTTTAGTTTGTTTAGTTCCTTAAAGCAAATTTAACATATGTCAAGCTACCATTCTATGACAACCTTTGCTGTAAACTGTTGGATTTGCTTTAGTGGAATGAATCAACTGAAAATAAATCATAATAACCAAAACAAGCCAGGTTTATTTGGTAAATTAAGCTTTAAGGAAAAGGCTCCAGTGCAGTTATAAACTGCATAAGGACTTAAACTGCAGTGCATTTTTGTTAATTGACGTATAGGGCTAACAAAATGACAGAACATAGTGTCTTTATCCCAAAGCAACAGTTTATGCCTTCACAAATTATTAACTTATAATTTTTGCCGGATTTAAAGAGCAAAGTAATATGATAGTCAGAAAATAACAACAACAAATTGTTATATTTTTGTTATTTTATTTTTTATTTGGCACACAGATATTCTGATCCAATTGTTGACACTTGTGATTGATTACTTAATTATTTTGTGAAGACACATATTGGGAGGATTCAGGAGTTACGATTTATATTGAGAAACCTCAAGCATAGTTATATTTTACTCTTTTACTCTGTTGGAGTCAGATGGCTGAAAATAGATTACACACACACCCTGAAATTAACCACCTCTGCATGGAAGCTGTTAATTAAAAATCAACACAGTATTTTTGAGTATCCATACAGTATTGCAGGCACATTTAATGGAAGGATAAGTGTATCAATATCTTTTTTACACCCTGAGTATATGGTTGCCTCAAGATATAGTTCATGGATTTTCAGGTTGGTCACCTGTTGCAGATTATATTTACAAAATTTTGACTTAAGTGCATGTAATGTGATGTTTGTAAGTGCTGTTTTGTGCCTGATGAATATCTGATAGACTGAAACACAGAAATTTTGTGGGAGCAACAGAAGTGTGCTGATTCTACTTTTTAGGGCCTGCCTTTCCCCCCTCTATTATAATGCAAAGATTCATGTTAGGAGCAAACCCAGCATATATGCACAGCAGACAGCCTCTCTGGCTCCACCTGGTGAACTCAGTTGTTACATTCAGTCCGTCACCTCACGAGTCCTCTGCTCTGCGGCTTTAACAAACCAGCTGGCAAGAAAATGCATTGCGTCACATCTCAGAGACAAAAAGCTGGCTGAACTTCTTTCAGACTTTTGTCACAGTCAGGAATAAAAAAGTGTAAGAAAAGCTTAAACTGTGCTGCAGCTCTGTAGACGAAAAGAAACGCTTGTTTCTTGGCTGCCTCTTTTCTCTTCTGCAGAAACAAGCCTAAAGCTTTTGGCCGACAGCCCTGTCAGTAGGTTGGCATTCGATTTTTGGCTTTTAAACTGGGCCACATGGCAACAGTTCTGCAGAGCAGCCTGTTTTTAATGAAATGTGAAGTGATGGAGAATGTACAGAAATAAGACCTGTGCAGTGAATACACAGACTGTTTAATGCCACAAGCACTATTTGAACTCTTGATACTTACAATATATAACATACAGTACAGGCCAAAAGTTTGGACACACCTTCTCATTCAATGCGTTTCCTTTATTTTCATGACTATTTACATTGTAGATTCATCAAAACTATTAATGAACACATGTGGAATTATGTACTTAACAAAAAAGTGTGAAATAACTGAAAACATGTCTTATATTCTAGTAAGCAAAGGGTGGTTACTTTGAGGAATCTAAAATACAAGACATGTTTTCAGTTATTTCACACTTTTTTTGTTAAGTACATAATTCCATATGTGTTCATTCATAGTTTTGATGAATCTACAATGTAAATAGTCATGAAAATAAAGAAAAATGCATTGAATGAGAAGGTGTGTCCAAACTTTTGGCCTGTACTGTAAATGTCCAGGTTTTGTATACTTAGTGTGACATTGGTTCATTAGTTTACTTGTCTTTTGTTCCAGCCCATTTCTGTGTCGTGCACATCGATTGGATCCCAGTGATGATGAAATGTACCAGCGCACCACCGTGTCCGTCATGAAGAAGGAACCAGGCAGCGGCACCATTATCGACAGCTACGGTCCCAGAGGATTCATCATTGATGGTAACAAGGTGTTCGGGCCCTGCGCTATGCTGCCTCCTGCTATCCTCCAGTGGAACGTGAGATCAATATCCAAACCGCCTTCACAGCTCTTTGTTGCATCATGTACTGCTTTGTATTGAATCTATGAAACAATCTGTGTGTATTGTTTCAAATCTCCTTCTCTGTCTCTGCAGGTTGGCAGTCATAATGACATCACAGAAGAGAGCGTCTCACTTTTCCACATGCTTGAACCGAGAATAGGTAAACTAAAAGCACACTGACATACAGATGGCTGACAGATTTAAAGAAAAAGTAATATTAAGTGTGATGAGCAGCATTTTTACAATGGTATTAAGTCATTTGGTTTGATGATGGTGGTGGAGAGCTCTGTTTTACATGTTGGTCCCAAATATGTTTAATTGGGTCGAGATCTGGCAACTGTGAAGGCCGTTATATAATTCACGTCATTGTCAGTAATGTGTTATGTAATGTGTGTCTCGTATGGAAGCATCTGCATTCATTATATTACATTATTCATTACATTACATTATGTTTTTCGAAGCAGTTTTTCAGGCTTTCACTTGATTTTGTCACTAATCTAGGTTTAAATGTATAATAAAGGGGGGCCTATTATGCTTTTCTTTATTTTCTGTCCTATATATAATGGTATAGTGTCAGATGTTCATATTCAATGTGGCCAAAGTGTCAAATAATCTGTTAAATGTTTGTAATAGTCACCCTGTGTGCAAAAAAAATATATTTTTTTCTTTGTTCTGAACACTGTTCTATATGCACAGCAATCAGTGTGTCAAACCCTCTACTCCCGCCCCACCCTATACAACCCTGGTGCCTTCAAAGAAATAATAAATGCAAAACATTGTAAACAGTATGTATTTTTGAGCAATAAAGTTGCTGTATTATTGTATGTTGTATTGGAAACCCAAAATACAGGAATTTACCTTAGAATGAGCATAATGGGTCTCCTGCAACTAAAAAAAAGAAGTTGAGCTGTCATTTGACTTGTTTTGTTGTCGTTTATGCAGAGATTCTTGTGCTGGGGACAGGTGCGCGTGTTGAACGACTTGACCCCTCGGTCCTCGCTCTACTCAAACGTAAAGGCATTGCTGTGGAGGTGCAGGACACGGTAAAGTGTGCTTGTGTTTCAGCTTAGTAAAGAACATAAAGTTCTTCCTGATGGCATGAAATACTTTTTGACTGTCTGAACAGAAACTAAGATGCCGTAATTTACAGTTTTGTCTTATTTTTTTTTGCAGCCAAATGCATGTGCAACCTTCAACTTCCTGACCAGTGAGCGGAGGGTGGTGGCCGCCGGTTTGATCCCTCCGCCCGTCAGCACAGAGCTGGATGTGATCAAGGAATAAAAAAACTCAGACTGATTTCTGCAGATTGAGGTTTATGAATGATCCCAGGCCTGTGGGATTATTATTTTTCTTCTGCACAAAGCTTCCAAAGCAACAAACTCGGTGACGTCCATCCCTGAAGAATCACTATAGATCTTGGTTACAACTGTTGTTTTTGTGTTAAAAGCAGCCACTGTCACGTCTTGTATGTAAATACTGTGTTGTTTGATTTAAATATATATATTTAAAAGCTTTACATGAAACAAACAACTCGCGTGTCATGAATTTAATGTTTTTTGTGGAATATGGAATATATTAATCATTTTATTTTTTTATATTATGTTCCAGCCTTCTGCCTGAGGTGTTGCTGGTGACTGTCCTTCATTTGGATAAGCCTCTTTACTTTGTGCGCAGCACAGGACATCATTTTGTGGCTTTGTCCTTCTCACACATAAGCTCCCATAGATAAGAGAATCCACAAATCCTCTGCACATGACTGGCATTCATCTCTTAATCATCTGCCACTGTGCAACATGCCCAGCACCAGACCCAACATTAAATCCAGGTCGTTCACATGCAGGCTGCAGCATGATTACTTTCCTCTGCTCCACTGATCTTTTTTTTTTTTATTCAACTACATACAGTTAGATACATGCAGTTACTTAAAGATACCATGTGAAGGGATTTGCATATATTAATCACTTTATGTTTTAAATGTGTGGAATGATTTTAACACAATTTAAAATCATCGACTGATTTATATCTAAGAGACTATAGTTAGATGTGATATTTATGTTTGCCTGGCCTCTATTTAAAGTATGCTAACTTCAACAAATGACCATCACCCATCACAACACAGAGTCAAACACGTAACAAAACAACAAAAGGCATTTGATCATGGAGGAACCTGCTTTTGGTTTTGGGGATCAGAAACAATCCTGAGCTGAAAAAACGTATTGAATATTGAATCTAAAGCTGTTTTAACTAGATAAAGTAAGTACTTTTAAAAAAAATAAATAATTCAGTTTATGTTGATAGATTTATCAAAAATTAACTGTATTTTTAAGAAAAAAATAGTTATTTAGAATCACAAATGCCAGTGTGCTCAGGATTTTACTCGGTGATATAAAAAATAAAAACAGAAAAACTCACACAAAAAGTTGTATTGATGTTTACAGAGCATCATATTGTCTCATACCAAAACACTGCAATTGCAGAAAAGAAAAAGATGCTTTTCAAACTTACTCAGGAGCACCATGTTTTACAAGGTTTAACAAAAATGAGAAATTATCACAAACAGACTAGACATTCAACTCACAATCATCTCTACATGCTGCATACGACACCCTCTGCTTTACAGCTGTGTAATCTGTATAATCATCGGTAATGTCATTATGGCCTCCCAGCTGTTGAATTATTTGGTCCTAATGTTGAGTCAGTCATCATCAGAGGTGTGCGACCGATGTCTCTCTGACCCTCTGATGCAGAGCTCTACTCCTGTGATCCGCTGGTACATGTCTTTGATGTCCTCACAATCAGCCTCAAAGTGGTTTATTGCATCATACGAGCGGGACACAAATATCTAGTGAAGATATAAGAGAGATGAGCAATCTGTCACCACCACAAATCAACCCATTTCTTTATTTTTTGCACAGAAATCTCCTTTATTACCTGATTCTTCTTTCCGTCATCGTTGGGAACCAGCATGTGGCTGACTTTTACAAATCTAGATTTGAGGTGGCGACAGGAAATAACATCAGTTAGATGTTTGAAAATGTGATTACAGACAAGAAAAATGGACAGTGAAATTAAAGATTTAAAAGCATCGCTGACTTTTGCATGATGGGTTCGAGAAGCTCCAGGCCTGGCTGAACTTCTTTCTCTGGAGTGGTGGTTTCTGCAGTCGTGCTCACTGTGGCGGTATACATCCCGTCTGAGGCCACATTGTGATGATAGGACACTACAGTTATGTAAATGTCTGCATGGAAAAAACAGAGGGAGTTTTCATAAACATAATCCAACCAAAGGCTGCAACATCTGAATATCCATTTGAAGGAGGAGAAAAAAATTGACAAATACCAGATTTCCTGTTGAGTTGCGTTTGAGGGATGACGATTTGACAGGAGTGGGCCTCATGGGTGTTTTTAACTGGATGATTTAATAAACAGATGGCTCTTATCACACGCCCAACTTTCCTTACTCGATGAGGAACGTAGCTGGGGTCACAAATGAGCTGTTTACAGTGGAACAGCTGTTAAAGAGACAGAAAGATGAAGTCACTCAGTGCTGCTGGAATCCAATCCTGACATCTCTACCCTTCCTCCACATGAATACACTCACCTTGCCCTCAGATTTTACAGCTTTCACTTTGCCGTTCTCCATCACAAGCTCGTCCACCGCTCTGTTGAAGAGGAAGGTTCCTCCGTACTCTGCACTCAGCCTAAAACACACAGAAGCAGATTGGATAATATGAAATGAACATGAACTATAGTGACCGTATTCTCTGTCGCTTGTGTAATGTGAAAAATAAATAATATCACAAACATCAAGAACAGTACTGACCAACCATAATTCTAGATTAGCTCAATTCATTTGAAAAACTAGAAATTAGGATTGGATCAAAATAATATATCTACAATACATTAAAATTAAGTAAGCTGTAACACCTGAACACTACACTTTACAGTCATGTTGGAGCAGGGCTGGACAATATGGCCAAAAATCCAGATGTAGGTTTCATACCTCAGTAACAATACATATCACCATAAAACAAGTTTTCTAGTAATTTGATAAATAAGTATACTATATGAAATAACCACATGATTTCAACATTGAAATAGAAAGATAAAAATACATCCCTATGCTAGATTGTGTGAAAACTAGTTGGCAAGCCTGCACCGAAGTTAAAAAAGGTAGCTTAAAGTAATGAATAATTCATAAAAATAAGCAGCTGAAAGTAAAGACTAGACAGTTCAAATAATTAGCTAAAATATAACATTAATGGTTAAAGAACTACACTAAAAATATGAGTTATAATAAGCTTAAAGTAAAGTCAATAAATTGATAAACTATTGAACACATTTTTTTTAACATACGTTCCATGTTAATGGATAAACGGTACTTATCTAAAAGTTTAGCTTCACTCAAAGATTGCTGACTAAACCAACCTAAATATTTACGATTCAATTGTATGAAAAATGATCAATATTCCTTTTTATATACAATAGTATTAGTGGAACATACATTGGGAATCGATGGGGGCTATCTGAGTTTATCTGACAGGACCGATGAGGTACCTCAGGCCAAAAAGGTTGGGAACCACTGATCTAGATGATCATCTTCTGATACTGATATGAAATCTGTTGTAATAACAATAATATGCCAAATCTCAGATCATGTTTCCTGCTTGATATTGATCTCATTGGGCTGAATGTAATAGAAAAAAAATGTATTTGATTTTTTTTTCTTTACGTGTTCAGGGAGAAATCTGATGAATTATTTTGTGACCTGGCAAATCCTTGTGGTAGTTCGCGCAGCCCGAACAGGGGGTAGATGTACGGGTTGTTGTTCTGGCGGGACAGAGACTCAGAGTATAGTCTGATCCGTCGGATGGTTTCCCCACACGGCTGGTCCAGGTAACTGCAGAGTCACCAGGAGACAGTAAAGAGATCAGGCAGGTTGTCACTTAAAGGCTCACCTGTCATCATGATCTGGTTTGTGTAAGCACCTGTGACTAACCTGTCACTGCTGTGTAATGCAATAGCATGGCCTGTGAACTCCATGACATCAAGGCCCAGGTCGAAGCGACAGAAGAGGTCCCGCGTGGTCGTTTTTGCAGGATCCACGTCCTGGTAGGTCCGAGGGTTTCTCAGATCAAAGTTCAGAGCAAACAGCAGCAGCTTCCTGAACCTCCTCTTATCAAACATGCCCATCAGATCTGAAACAGAAATGTGTAGTTGAACCTTATGATATGGAGCTAAATATTCAACATTAAAGCATTTAACATTTTATCACCTGAAGTGTTTGCTTCTTCCTCTGTGCCAGGGACTTTGTGCAGTTTGCCTGCCTTGTATATGTAGCTGCCTTCAACGACTTTGAAGTCCATGTACCGAGTCACCTCAGTGTGGACTAAGATTTTCACCAGCTCACCTGATGCAAACACACACCAGAGGGGACAGACAATGACAATGCACTCATTTACACTACACTCATTCTACAGCAATGCCCATGCCTGGTTCACTAAGCTCTCACCATTGGTAAGAAAAAATTTGGGGATCAGGTCGATGTTCCACTCTTTTCCTCGGTCCATAGACTTATCAGGACCTGGGACCTTAAACTTCTTGTACATCTGTAAATGTAAGAAAAACATTAAAGATACAATGTGTAAGATATGGTCGAATTTTAGTTTAAAACATTTAAAAAACAACAACAATATCAGCAGAATGCAAAGAAGTAACAGTGTTGACGTCATGTCAAACACGTCTACGTAATGTGCTGCAGAGATGAAATTAGCATGCTAACCATGTAGCCTCTATCCTATCCTGGCTTGTAATACCACTTGTAACTCAAGGGTTGGTAGTGAGTCACTGTAGCGTCCAGTCTGCCCTCAGAGAGGGTGAAGAAGTACTTGGAGCTACAGTGATAGCAGTACAGTTAGCAGCTTTAAACATAAACCAAAAATTAAGACCGTTAATATGTGAGAGGAAGCAGAATTGGAGTGTGCAAGTTGGGATCTAAACATCCCCCACATAAACCATAAGCATTAATCTTTTTCATTAAAGCCAGCTCTCTTATTAACAAGCTTGACAGCACGAATTACTAACCCCCACACAAACAGCTGCTTCATGCTGATATTGGAGATCAGCATGATCAGAGCTTAGCTGTGGAGCTAACAGCCCGCATTGTCTACTGTGCAGACACTTGGCTCTACTTAACATCCACCTGTGCCTTCTCTCTGCTGAGCTGCTGGTCTCTGTGCACTCTGCTGAGCAACTAATTTCCTCTAGGATAGAGGTAGACTAGGGAACCATCCTCCGTCGCTTAAACAAAGAATCTCAATTCATGTGTAGGTCTTGATTTTAGTTTGAAAAGTCCGCTATATGTTTTTGTGAACATTGCAATATTTATTATTATTATTATTATTATTATTATTACGATACACAATCTTGACCAGTATCATCGCTACAATCAATAAATCATGTAATATGTAATATTTGTAATATTTCAATTCCTGCACAATGAGATTAAATGCTGCCTCCTGTTGTTTGGAACATTGTCACATGGTATTACACATTGCCCCTTTAGTAAACACCACGTATGAGTACGAGTGTAGCAGCAGCTTTGTAAAATAGGGATATACATGTTGGCTGTTTGTTTGTGTTTGTATGAACACACACCTCCTCAAGAGGAGAAATGGATGCACTCGCTCCTCCATAGTAAGGATGCCTGTCAATGTGAAGAACCTTTTTCCCACTTTGAGACAATAAACCAGAAAGGACACATTCCTGTGAAAGACAGTGAAGCAATTAGTGGGTCACGCAACAATCAAGATCAGCACAATGACATAATTTAACTGTTGTAAACCCATGTGATGTCTGTGAATAATCATTGCAAGAGTGACCATTTCACTCATGAACAGATCACCACTTATCCTATAAAGCATTAGAGAGTGAGAATAGTTTATGGAACAAATAAAAGAAAAGCTTGTTCCATATCTCTTTAGATTCTCAGAAGAAAATGTTAATAGCAATGTATGACAATCAATTTTCCTCATATGTCTCCTGAAGCCGACTTAACCATTAGGCATCTGCCTGGGGCTCCAAACTAAAAGGGCCCCACAGAGCTTTAGATTTATAATGATGTTTGGATATGAAAAATATTTAATGATGTTACGCTTCTAACACATTGTATCCCAAAATAACTAACAAATTCACTAAAATATGCAACTCAGCTGCACTTACTTAATATATACTTCTAGAGGAAAACATTGTGCTACATTTACCTGACAGAGAAATGTTACTAGTTATGTTGAGGAATATGTTGAAGAATATTTTACTCACAAAATATAACATTTTTAAATATGATGCATTATCTATTCTGAGACTCTCTGACATTATATTACAATTGAAAGTGTTACCTTGTATAGTAAATTCCTTTCAATCTTCACTTTAAACATTTGAATGCAGGCCTTTTATTATTACTCTATACATTATTTACAATAAATACAAGTTTTCCTACCTTAAGGCCGGTTCCAAGCACAATAATATCATATTCATCCATCCTGACAGTCTCTCCACTTATGTCTCACTGCCTCACTGAGTCCCAGTGCTTCTCCTCACTGTAGCACCTGTTGCAGTATTATGAATGAGAGCGTGTGCATATGTGAATAAGACGTGATGATGATAAGTGGCAGTAATTGCTTTATGTTCTCCTTTGCAATAAGCCTCTTAAGACTGGCACATCTATGGTTGAGTGTGTGTGATTGGTTATAAGATGTGGGGGTTTTCCAGTCACTGCAGATTGAGGTATTAAATGAACATAGCGCCATCAGTGTTGGATGAAGAATTAAAAAATCTACACAAGTATTATTCACAAAATGTCCTGTAACTATCAATGTGAAAGTATTTGTTCTGCAGTAAAATATCCCCTGTGACAAATATATGTATTATATGACATTATTAGATTTTTATGTTGATGCATCCATGTGCATGTGAAAGTAACATTTTATTGTTGTAGCTGGTCATTTAATGATAAATGGGGCATGAAAGAAGAAAAATATATAGTTCTGATACACATGATATGCTTTATGTGTTCTTTTCTTTGGACTTTTCTCTTATATTTAAATTAAACCATGTGAGAGGTTTAAAAGGGAAATGTTTCTTTGGTGGAACTGCTGACAATTATTGAGATGCAACAAAAAGCTGCAACTATTTTAGAAGCTAAATGTAAAATTTTACTATCGCTGCCAGATAAATGCACCAACGAAAATAGCATAGTATGTCCCTCTGATATGTAATGAAGTACCACAAAGGTGAAGCAATAAGTACTGTAAAAAAAATGTACTTGAGTGCTTTGCTTTTATTACTTATACCTTGGCACCATAATAAAACAATAATTCTTTTTGTTTTTCAACTAATAAGCCCCAAAAAAAAAAATCATGTGAACAACGTGCAACCGGAAAAATACAATAATTATTATGAACAACAATAACACGAAACCGGCATAATTCAGAAATAATTTTTAATTCAGAATAACAGGACATCAAACTAGAGCATGTAATATCTGAAGATATTGCAGTGGGATTGCAGGCCGATAAAAGCTGACGCCGAGCTGCTACAAAAACTCAGTTACCCATCATGCCTTGAGAAGAAAAAAGTCTGGATGGGCGGGGTCGGGGACGTCTCCCTGAGGATGCGCTTGTTAAAGACGCCGGGTCACTCGGGCGGCACGGTTGAAATTTGAAAAAAAAACAAAAAAACACCAAAAAAAACAAAACACGATGTATGATTCATCAATCAATAAAGTATTTGTCAAAAACAAAGTCAGTTTTCAGAGCCTCCTTGCTCTTAAGTCCTTTAATAGAAGTGCAGTATTGCGTCAGTTCCTGCAGAAAGTGAACAAAACTGGGTTTGGAGTCAGCCCATTTCTTCATATATGTAACTTCCCAAAAAACAAAAGTAACTGTCCTTTTCCCTCTGATTTTCTTCAAAACAAATAATAATGTATTTTTTTCCTTAAAGTGGATTGCTTGTCCGGTTTTAAAGTGTGACTATAAGATTGAAAAGTTACCTGTTAAATTCATAAACAAGTGCTGCTGGCCTGGAAAATGGTATACAAACATAATTTCTCACCAACTAGATATTACATTTGGAATAATAAGAATATTCAATACAAAAATAAATCATTATACTATAAGAAATGGGTTGAGAACGGTAGCCTACTGTTTTAGTTAAACAACTTGAGAATGCTGCTGAGGGACAGCTACTGAGGTATGGTGAATTCCTCACTAAATTCAGGTTCTGTATATAGTAGTTTTATCCATTTATTAAAATTTTCTCCAAAGCCAAAACGTTTGAGGATTTCAAATAAATAAAGCCATTCTACTCTGTCAAAGGCTTGTTCAGCATCAAGTGACAGTAATGCTGTATCTGCTGCTCCTTTCTCTTCAAATAATATATTTAGAATTCTCCTAACATTATGGAAGCCTTGCCTACCTTGTACAAAGCCATTTTGATCTTTGTCAATAATATTCAGAATTATTTTCTCCAGTCTCCTAGCTATTATTTTACTCAAATTTTTTAAATCTACATATAAAAGGCTGATTGGCCTAAAGTTTTCACATTTGTTATTCGGTTTGCCCGGTTTTGGCAACAAAGTGATTAGTGCTCCCCTTAATGATGTTGGAAGGATTCCGTTGTGAAAGGATTCCTTAAACATTTCTACTGTTTCTAACTCAGGGTCACGGCTGCTAGCACCAGCGCTAACCTCCATGGCCTTGTTATTAGCAGTCAGCCTAGCCTTGGCAGTCGGAGTTGCAAAATTAGTTACTTTGGTTTGTTGTGTCTTGCTCCGAGTTGACTTTCTTTGTTTCATCGGTATTTTCTTGAATCCTGACGTTGTAGTTGGGCTGAATGACGCACAGAATTGTCCTATTTTAGCAAGGATTTAAAGTTTAGTAGCAGAGCAGTCGTCTGCTCAGCAAGTCGCCATAACCGGAAGTCCCTCTCTTCTTGTTTTCTAATCTGTCCTGTAAAGTATTCTTGGAATTGTGTGGAAGAACATTATGAACTTTGCGACCAGAGTCAAATTCCTTGAACGTACTTGGGAAAGAAAGAAATCTGAGTCTGATCTAACCTGTGTTGCTTCTTTGGTCATCCAGCAATGACAAACCTCACAGACTGCCTCGAGGCATAAATATAAAAGTGTAATTGGGAATAAATTATTTCACAGTTATAGGAAGGCATAACGGTGGTGATAGGCTTGAAGAGTAAAGGGGCAGTATAGGCCAGATGAAATGTGTGTGTAATGTGTGCATCATAGGAGTGGACTGTGCATGTGAGAGACTATGTGATGTATGCATGTATTCAGTGTCTGTGTTTGTGTGTATAGAGTGGTAGAATGTGGAATGTGAGGTAGACATTGTTTTGTGGTAGATAGTCACACTAAACAGCCTAGTTTAACAGCCTGACAGTTTGTTGAAAGAAGCAGTTGCAGAACCTTGCCGAGCAGGACCTGATGGTGTAAAGCTTTCTGATGACAGAGGAACAAGCTTTTTTATGAATAAATGCTTCCTGGAATATGCTGTCCATTTAATGTTGTACCTGTATGAGTCATGCTAAAATCTTCTATGAGAAGAACTCCAAATTCCTTCAACCTTTACTAATTATCAATATGATAATTTGGTTTCAATAAATTCATTATTAGTCAGATTTCCAAATTGAAAGTTTACTAACTTATGTGACTGATGTAGTTGAATTGGCTATTTTTTCTCTGTTTTACAGAGTGGTTCCCCATCTAGAGGTGACTTACAGTAAATCAAGTCATATCATTTAATATAATAAACAATTATTTATGATAATAATTTTTTTTTTTTAATCTCATTTCTATGCTAGCCATAAGTCTATTCCGTAAAGTGCTTTGTGGTGTAAATTACTATATTCATAAATTAGGCAAAAGCAATTTGGGAAATGTATACTTGTAGCTACCCTCATTGTGCTAATTTAACAACTTGTAGCTATCCAAGTTAAATCTGTTTAAGAAGTTTGGTTCAACATATAAATACAGTGTAAGCTGTAAATGACCAAACTTGATAACTTAAGTGAGCCAATTTTAAAAGCCCATAAATGTTTTGATGTTTTATCTTTCTTGTAAAAAGTATGAGGTGAAAAAAAATATATACATTGAATAAATATTTGTTAGAAAAGTCTTTGTATGTATTTTGTGGCTGGAATGGAATTCTAAAGCTTTTCCTGAGACATCTCAGCTTTCATGATTTAGTGTCTTTAAGCCACTAAGTGTCCTAAAACCTGCCAACATTTACCATTAAAATGCTGTATTTCTTCATAAACAACACATTTGGCTGCAACATACATATACTAATAAATCAGGTACAACATTAAATGGACAGCATATTCCAGGAAGCATTTATTCATAAAAAAGCTTGTTCCTCTGTCATCAGAAAGCTTTACACCATCAGGTCCTGCTCGGCAAGGTTCTGCAACTGCTTCTTTCAACAAACTGTCAGGCTGTTAAACTAGGCTGTTTAGTGTGACTATCTACCACAAAACAATGTCTACCTCACATTCCACATTCTACCACTCTATACACACAAACACAGACACTGAATACATGCATACATCACATAGGCTCTCACATGCACAGTCCACTCCTATGATGCACACATTACACACACATTTCATCTGGCCTATACTGCCCCTTTACTCTTCAAGCCTATCACCACCGTTATGCCTTCCTATAACTGTGAAATCATTTATTCCCAATTACACTTTTATATTTATGCCTCGAGGCAGTCTGTGAGGTTTGTCATTGCTGGATGACCAAAGAAGCAACACAGGTTAGATCAGACTCAGATTTCTTTCTTTCCCAAGTACGTTCAAGGAATTTGACTCTGGTCGCAAAGTTCATAATGTTCTTCCACACAATTCCAAGAATACTTTACAGGACAAAAATCATCATCTCACGACTTTCAGTTTGAAGAGAGTAGACTGGGGCATAACAGTGTTGTGAATTAATATGTGTGTATGGTGAATAAAAACGTGTAAGTCCCATCGTTGTGTGGCCATGATATGATATGCGCATCAGTGCTTGTATAGCCGGTTCAGTGTCACAGCACCGTGGACAGCGCTGTTTGTGCGTATTCAGACAGACTCAGGGAAACCGGCAACCGGTGGTGGGAGAGTGCGGTAGAGGGGGGGGGGGGGGGGGGGGGGTTGTTTTAGGTCGAGCCAAAACAAAATGTTACCTGGACACTGACATAATCAACACCAGTTGGTGTGGAAACCAGTAGGGATGTAACACCGGCGCTCGCTCTCTGTTGTTGTTACTCTATGTCTCTCTACCAAAGCTCTCTCTCTCTCTCTCTCTCTCTCTCTCGTTCCGAGTTCCTCAAAACAGGCTCTATATCATGATTTCAATTCTTTGTAAAATCAGATGTTCAGAAGCAGTGAGCACCCCTATATTGTCAGAATTATATGATCTTTATATGATTGTATTTATTTAATTTGGGCACCCACGGGCAAAAATATAAATCGGCGCCCATGGACTGGGTTGATTTAATGAATTAATAAACATGTGAAAACTGTTACAAAATGATGTTGTTACTTATGCTCGCGCATCAAGTGGTTATAATCATAGGGCGTATACCGGCGTATCACGCAGAATAAACCACTGGTTCAATGGTATTGCAAAAAAGTTTTGTATCCTGAAAAGTGACACCATGTGGGTGTGCGATGTTTTCCATACAATGGATGCTTCTATTTTACTGTATTTACCCCAGGAAGGAGAGAAACACAGTAAACCAGACAGGCAGGTAGAGGATAAAGGGGAGGGGAAGGGGAGGTTGTAGATTGTTAGATACAAGATAAGCACTACAAGAGTGTGTTCAAACATAAAGTAAAAGAGGCTCGCAGGTGAAGTTAGCAGGTGGGAGAGATATGAGGGGACAGCTTTTGAGATCGCTCCACTCTTTGGTCTTCACTTTCTTGTGTCTGGGGAGCCTGCTGACCACTCTCACCTGGCACATGTTCGACAACAAGTAAGTGTGTGACTATTACTCCCAACCACCTATAGAGCAGTTTGGAAGGTTTTTGTATTTTTTTTTTGTGTGTTGGAAATGTGTTAGTTGGGGCAAAAGATAAAGAGACATTGTCTTAGAGTTTGAAAAGACATTAAGACAAGGGCGATTGAAGGTGATGTAACAGTTGATGTTAAGAAGATTTTTGAGACTTTTTTGTGCAAGCTGACAGTCTTTCTTCACTTCTGCTCATGTCATTGTTTAAATGTATTTTTTATCCAGGAATGTGTGAATACATCTCTTAAGCCACCATGTTTATCTTTGCTTCAGTATCATGATTAGTCTCACAATACAATACTAGTAGCAAAACCGTCATTTGAAAAACATCACTTCAATATGAAACAACCAACATGTTTTTGTTAAAAGTTTGTTCTTATTGAACCACATAGTTGATTGCATAAAAAGATCTACTGGTTAAAAGATGATCTAAATAAGATAAGCTTTATGTAATTTATCTGCATAGAAACAAACAATACAGCACATTAAGAACGGGAACTTCTTCTAAATGAATGTATACATAAGATAACGTGACCTCTTATGCAAGACATGTAGGTGCAGGTGTGGTTTTGTTACAGGAGGGGAAGGTGTTAATAAACCCATCCGCTTCTTCTTCAGGCTGATAGCCTAGATGTAAGGCATATTAAAGGGAGGATAATATTGTTGCAGATGCTCCCTCTTGTGCTCCATTGGTAAAGAAAAAAAAAGAAGGAAAAAAAACTTTCTTCACTTCACTTTGCCAATATTATTATTAATTTTTTCTATCCAGGATTGTGTGAATACATCTCATAAGCCACCATGTTTATATTTGCTTCAGTATCATGATTAGTCTCACAATACAATAATAGCAGCCAAACTTTAATTTGAGAAACATCACTTCAATATGTAACAACTAACATGTTTTTGTTAAAATTTTGTTCTTCTTTTACCACATAGTTGATCGCATAAAAAGAGCAACTGATTAGATGTTGATATAATTAATTAATTAATTAATTAGCTTTATGTAATTAATGTGCAAGAAAACAATACAGCACAAAGAACAGGAATTTCTTCAAAATGAATGTAAACAAAATATAGCATGACCTTTGATGCAAGTCATGTAGGTGCAGGTGTGGTTTTGTTACAGGAGGGGGAGGAGTTGATAGACCCCTCTGCCTCTTCCTTAGGCTGACAGCCTAGATCAGGGATGGACAATTTAAATGCTGGAGGGGGCCACAATTTTCCATCGACACTACCACAGGGCCACATATAGGACAGTGCACTTCACCAGATATGATGAAACTGCAATTTTAAATATGTTAACAGTGCAACTTAATAACAGTATAAATAGGAATACTACGGAGCCCCAGAGATGACATGGGGAAAAAAAAAAAATATATATATATTTTGTGGCCACAAAATACTTATTTCGTTCCCACGAATTAGTATTTCGTGGCCACAAGATACTAATTCGTGGGAACGAAATTAGTATAACGTGCAGCTGTTTACAGACAGGCTGGATGACGTGGTTCACATATAGTCCATGGGCCAAAGGCCAAAATTTTACTTTTTGGTACCACTCAAGGTGGCAAAATCTAGTAATGTTTTTTAAAAGGTACATGTCCATAGATGACATTTTGGTATGATAGCCCATCCAAAGTGGTAGCTTTATGACAGTTATCAGCACATAAAGTTATACACCCCCTGCAATAAATAGGCCTCTAAACGCAGGGGGCATTGTGCTCATTTTAAGATCTTTACTCTTTACATCCTCTACTAGGATGACCCTTCAGACTGGCTGCTGCTGCTGGAATTAACGGACAATGAACAGTAGCTCAGTGTTATAACAACATCGTGTCACACTCACACACGCAGCAATCCTTTGCATATTTGGGAAATAACAGGTATATTTACATGAATATGATCCCTTTTTTCCTACATGAGGTCACAGCAAGATTAGAGATGACAAGCTGTGGTCCAAAGTCTTCAGCAGCTCTGGGGAGAGAGAGAGGAAAGGTTTCCTCATTTAAATGAAATACTTTTAGGTTTTGGGGATCAACTTTAACGTAGATCCAGCTCTTTTTATTTTGGGTATACTTGCTGATAATATGACACATAAAGATTAATTAGTCCATGGGCCAAAGGCAAAAATTTGACTTTTTGGTACCACTCAAGGTGGCAAAATGTTTTTTGAAAAGGTACATGTCCATAGATGATATTTAGGTATGATAGCCCATCCAAAGTGGCAGCTTTATGAAAGTTATCAGCACATAAAGTTATACACCCCCTGCAATAAATAGGCCTCTAAACGCAGGGGGCATATCCTGTTTTGTGCTCATTTTAAGATCTTGACTCATATGTTATGAGGGCATGTTTGGTATCATTGTAAAGTGTACAATGCTAGCTTTCATTTAGACCTAGTTTTGGGCCTATCTAAAAAAATATAAAGGTCACAGGTCAAAGGTCAAACTGTCTTAACAACAATTTTAAAACTATTTTCGCCTAAACTGTTGTCTTTTTTATAGCACTGTGAAATGTAGTAACAGCACTAACACAAATAACAAAAACTAAAATACTCACTCAGGACTGTAACAATTCAGGAAATGTATATTCTTCCCATAATATCCTACTATGAGGGATGAATATCTGTCTCAAAGTGGAACATGGGCCCAGGCGAGAACTGTCAATAACTACTAATTCTTTGGTATTTCTCAAAGAGCTTTTATTTAGTTTTGGCCTAATCATCATCACCATCATCATCATCATCATCATCATGGTCCAGGGTGAAGGTAACTTCTTCATCCTCCTCCACCCTCTGATTTGTGCATTTTTGAAGTTTGCACATTTCTGTGCACTTGAAGTAGTTGTGGAGGCAGCAGCAGCCTGGAAGCCTCCAGCTCTTTACACACTAGCATGCCAAGAGCTCTAAGACAGCCACTGGAGCTGTGGGCCTTTCATCCAGTCCAACACCAGGAGACCTACAGTCAAAAACATGGGGTGCACTTTTATAGCGCTTTTATCCAAAGCGCTTTGCACTACACACTACGCTCATTCACCCATTCACACACACATTCATACTGGTGGCCGAGGCGGGTTGTAAGATTGGATGGGTAAATGAGGAGCGTATGTCCTCAATCTTTGTCCTTAAGACAATAGCATGTATCTCCACATGTTACAAAAAGCTGCTTTTATTGAAGCTTCACCTGGTTTTCTGGCAGCTTCCACTGGTCCACAATGAACATGATCAAGGCAGTTTTGCTTTCTGGATTACTAAGAGTTTTCTCGTCTGCACAACATTGTGTCCTGGGGCAATGTTCTTCCATTGAGTGCTACTTGTTGCACCTCGATTGTCTCTCTCAGCATTCTTGATTGATGTTTTCCTGTACACATCAAACACTACATCTATTCGTGTACTTTCGTGGCCACGAAATACTTATTTCGTTCCCACGAATTAGTATCTCGTGGCGAGATACTATTTCGTGGGAACGAAATAAGTATTTCGTGGCCATGAAATAATTTTTTTTTTTTTTTTTTTCCCTTGTCATCTCTGGGGCTCCGTAGAATACAAAAGGTTTGAAGCAAATAAAAAATAACCACTGACTGTGTTTTCTTTCTTTTTTCAGTGCAAGAACAGCAGGCCAACATTAATTGCAAGAAGTAATTTTGTGCATTTTTACACTGCACTTTTAAGATTTAATGCTCAAATGCATGTAGTTGTACTGAGGGCCACTTCAAGTGAGGGTACGGGCCGTATGCGACCCCCGGGCATCCAGTTGGCCATCCCTGGCCTAGATGTGAGTAGGGTTGCCAACTCCCAGAAAAATAAATAAGGGACACCTCATTGACAGGGCCGGCCGACCCGATTGCCTTCAGCCACCCTGGTGTGGTGAAATTTTTTTGCCCCTTTTTTGTGAGTGAAATGATTTTTTAACGATTTGACTCGAAACTGAATTGAATTAGATGCATATTTTTGTGTGACATGAATACATGGAAACAAATTATTATCCAGCAATTCACTTTCATACAAAATAACAATTAGGCCCTGTTCTTCAAAGAAGTAGTGGAGTTTGCTGATAACAATTTGATGTACTAATTTTTTTGGCTTTTACAATGCAGCATGTTATGCAATTGAATGGCCATTTTGGAAGATTTTGGCATTCCATAATTCCAATTTGGTTCAGTAAAAAGGCATGAAATTAATGTCATGAACACATGGGGACCTGGTCTTCAAGAATGCACTGGAGTTTGCTGATAACAATTTGGTGTACTTATTTTATTGGAGCAGCATGAATACAATTGAATGGCTATTTTGGAGTCATGCAGCTGACAAACGGGCTACCGTAAAGTGCAATGTAATTGCACACTAAAATTTAAAGTGCATATGGTGTGACCGCAGTACTGGAAGCATGTTGTTTCAGATCAGTGAGTCCACCATGGGCTGAGGAAAAAGAGCGCCGGCCCACCGTGCAGTGGGCTTTATAGATGTTATCACACACTTTTTCCCACCCAGGTATTTCCTTTTTCCCATTCCTCAGTATTTTTGCATCCTTTTCTGTTTTTTTTCCTTGGAGGATTGCTAGTGGAATTGCTGCTCGAAGGTGTATCGCCCTGTAAAGCAGTGTCGGCGTCTGTGTCAGTTGAAACCTACGCCTTTCTGCTTTGTTATCTCCTCGACCAATGGGATGAGCGTATTCTGTATCGTTACACTCGTGTGTGAAAATGCTGTCAGCTCATTGGTCACAGAGCAGGAAGGGGCCTGGGAACAAGTTTACCATAAGTTTACATACAAAGCGCCCTGTTATTCATTTTTCATTGGCATATGCTTACTATTTTTTGACTGTCAGAATAATACGGGACAAAGTGCGTCCCTTTTCACCTCAGTACGGGACGGGTGCTTTTGTTTCTAAATACGGGACGATTACGTTTTTCAAGGGACGGTTGCCAACCCTAGATGTGAGGCATATTAAAGGAAGAATAATATTGTGGTCCATTGGAGTAAATTATTTTGAAAAAGTGAAAATAAAAAACAAACCCACCTTTTTGTGAATTATGTTATTTTTTTTGTTTTTTTCCTCTCAGTGCCAATGAGATTTTCCATTATCTTTGGCATTGGATAGTTACACACCTGTCCTGTTTCTCTCTGGTTCCCTCCACAGTGATGACAAAACTTACAGACTGCCTCGTCACAAGAAAAGCCCTTCTGAGCTCTGTAAAGGCTGCAAGTAAGAGCAAACACTCCCTGCTTTTCCTTAACTGACTGCTTGTTCTTGCCTTCATCAGATAATGTCAAGCAGTATGACAGAGATTATTCACCTGACTGTATATTTGGATGTTTGTGTGACAGGGAGGTCATTGACAAAGTGAAAGAGCGTTACTCTCAAAACTGGAAGAAGCAAGAGGGCAATTACACAAAGTTCAGGTGATTTTTTAAAATGTATTTTATTTGGAATATTGTGAACAGAACAACAAAACAAAAAAATTGTCACAATGGCAAATAATTGTTCCTGTATGCACAGAAATGTTGGATCTCCATGCAGACAGGAATTTGTATTGTCAGTGTGATTTAAAAGGAAGTTCAAATATACTGCACATGGAGCCGCACATAAACATGCTTTCTGATATAATAAAAAATGGTCTAAATATAATACATCTGATGGTCATGTGAGTTATGGCAAAACAGACGGTCTATCTTCACTTGCCCTGTATGCCAGATGGCCAGTTCAGCCCTGGTCTCATGATGGGATTAAATCCTTTCTTATTTTTATTTATTACTTGAACAAACTGTCAATTCAATTCACCTTTAATGTATTTAGCAGCTTTAAGTCAGCATAAACACTTTCAGCTGACTGTATGTTGTTTAAGTTTAAGTCCTTGTGGTTCCTCAGATCTGAGCTGAGCAGCAGGTGTAATGGTTTTGACAAGGCCATCGTTACCCAGGCCAACACTCCAGTGGGATCCAAGATTGTGTACGACGGAGAAAGGAAGAGGAGCCTCCAGGTGACCCCGGAGATTTTCAGCAATTTCCCAAAGGTATGTTGTGTCTCATTCATTGATATTACCATCATTAACATCTGCCCTTGTTTGGTATCATGATTGTTCCTCGCATGTTTTACCTTGTTAGTTTTGCCACAAGTCAAGCTTTATATTAGTTTTATATTAATGAATTTAATGAGCCGTACGCTAGCACCGCCAGGAGCATTACTGTCATCACACCATTTGGCACACAAGCAGAGCACAACAGTTACTGTGTGACCAAAAGAAGCAGGAACTATTGACTTCTTAAATTTATTTGTCAGGAAATGGTGGTAGATTTATGTTAATCCGTAACCAGATGGTAGAACCCCGAACTCACTGAACAAAGGGCGGCTAAGGTGGAGCAAATAGCAAATAAGTCCCAAAAAGATGTTGAAACCTTTGAGCTTCTGATAAAACACTTGGACTTTTAAACAGCTTCAGACAGCTTTGTAATGAAAAAAAAAGAAGGGTAGGAGGAGGCTTTCTTTTAAAGCCAGTTGTTGTTGTTGTTGTTTTTTGACCAATGACAAAAGCACATTATGAAAACCCAATATGTGAAGTAATAAAATTAATAAATGTGGGGAATTTTATATAAAAAACAATAAATAATACAAAATTATAGTTAACCCATTAAGGCCTAAAGCGCCTGGAAAAAAATGCCTGGAAAACCTATGGGCGATTTTCAAATGACCCCCTAAAACCTGAAGTTTTTCTGGAAATTCAACACCTACTAAATAATAGATTTTTCAGCCTCTGTAGCAGATAAAAATGAAATTCAAAATTATTTGAGAGCTTATACCCGTGGCTTTCATACAAAGTTGAGTTTATTTGTCCAAACCTTCAATAAATTTTTTTAAAAAATCAACAAACTCAGCAAATGTAACATTTGACTGAATAAAAAATCCTATGCATAATACTAATACATGCCCATTAGCAAGATGCAAACATGATATGACCACTGGAAGAACAAGACATAGTTCTCATTAGCCTACTCTAATAAAAAATAAAAAAATCATAATAATAATAATAATAAATAATAATAATACATTTTATATATTGCACTTTTCAGGGTACTCAACGACGCATAAAGTAATATAAGACATAAACAGTCATGATTTCTTATATCATCATCACAATCAATTAGCCTATTATTATTATTATTATTAATATTAATATATTATTAATAGTATTATTATTATCTCCAGATGGCCACAAATTTTTCTGTTCTTTGGTGAAAATATGTCGTCTAAAAACATATTCCTCATCCATAAATCCCGGTCGATTGGTTCCGAGGGTTTAAGGGTCACTTACTTCTGAGCTCCTCCGCTATAGTCGTCTTCCGTCATGATTTCAAAGTTCTGGAAAAGTCCAATGTTGCATTGTGACACTCCCGCATGTATTCTGATCATGTTCTGATGCATTTCATGGGCCAAGAGACCGAAAATAGGTGGAAAAAAATACAAATACTACAAAATGACATATCCTCTGTCCCGGCCTTAATGGTAGAGTGACGCAACAGCGCTCCCGGCTTTAATGGTAGAAATGCGGTAATGCTTTCCCGGCGTCAATGGGTTAAAGGAGTTAATAATTAAAATGAGTCATTTTCTTTCTTCTGCTTATGTGGAACTGGTAGACGAAAACTTTCAGAAAAGACTTCCTAACTTGACTTTGACCTCAGCTATGTACATGCATACTCAATAAAACAATAAAAGACATACACATAATGGAACGTACAGCAAAGAAATTATGTGTTAATAAAATGGTTATAAGTTTACAGCCATGCTGGTTATCTTGTGAAGTAACAGACATTTTTATTGTTTTACGTTGACCAGGAACTAGGACGTCATGATGACTAACAGTAATAGGGAGGGGAAAGGATGCAGTCAGTGAAAGTCAACTAAGAGGATTAAGGATTAGGGATGGGAAAAATTAATCGATGATCGATTAATGGTTGTTAAGAATCTGGTTGATCACGTGGGACTTTTAATCGATTTGTGTATTTGTTTATTTGATCTATGACTGCGTATCAGTACTCACTGAGCTGAAACACGGCCAATCGTTCAGTTCTGCGGCCATATGTGAATAAGCCAATGAGCAGTGAATTAAGTTGGATAAAGCTAGTTTGCAAACTGAAAGTTGGAATAACAATTGACCATTTGCAAAACTCCTCCCCCGAACGCTCCTCGTCCAATCATACCCAAGCAACCGTTACTAAGAGAAGAAGGTCCGTCAAGCTTTGAGCTCTGAGCAGCAAGGTGAAACAGTGAGCACACAGGA
Organism: Centropristis striata; assembly: GCF_030273125.1. NCBI lineage: Eukaryota > Metazoa > Chordata > Actinopteri > Perciformes > Serranidae > Centropristis > Centropristis striata. The sequence continues at coordinate 7,300,285 of NC_081519.1, read as the reverse complement.
TTTGTAAATCTGACACCAGATACCCTAAGAGTTTGGTAGAAGGAGTCGTTTCTTCCCCTTTTCCAAAACTTAAGAAACAAGAGGAGCGTTGCTGGCTGTGGATTAAACCGTGTGGGAGACCCCTCTCCCAATTTAATATCTCCAAGATCAAAAGACACACACACTGCTCCAAGTTAAGCTGCTAGCTAACAAAGATGAGCTAACTAATGATTGTTTAGCTGTTAAATGAGATAACTCAAACCATAAAGCGATTTGACCATGTACGTTAGCCTCGGGTTTTCCTGAGTCGGCAAAAGGACGCTAACGCCAGTGAATTAGCCTAGTGATATCGTTTCCATGGATCGGTCACTTCCACCTCCTCGCTGTAAAACAATGGGGGCTGTTGATTTTTTCGGGGGAAATTGGATGTTTCTGGGTAAGCCAAATAAATATCATTATCAACACAGAAAGTCTGGTTCTGTAGCCTTCACAATAAATCACAGCACAGTAAAAATACAGATGTAGCCTATAGCACATGCTACATCAGTCTGTGGTATGAATGATTTACCATCTCGGTACCAGTGATATCTTATTAGGGCCACGGGGTAATTGCACTGAGCACTGGTCCCATACAGCAATAGCTGTAGGGGCAAAGCCCAGAGCACTACTGTTTAAATTATAAATTTAAATTATATATCAAAACGTGCAGTTTGATCGGGATCGGTGTGCTATTACTTTTCTCTACAGAATACGAATTTGCCCAAAATTTTGCATTGAAATGAATGGGATGGCCGAAAAAAAATGAGCGAAAAAGAACAATAATTGGAGATTTTAAACGTCTACTTCTCCGGCATAATTTCACCTAGAGACTCCATTTAAACTTTAAACAGTAGACACAAGTCTTGTGTATTGGTGTATTAATCCAAGTTTCGATAGGTCATATAGTTTTTTTATCAGTCCCTGTTCAATAACCATGATCATTTTTGGAGAAATTCTGAGATTATAATGGGTGTGTATTGCACGGAATGTTCGTGTCGCCAGTGTGTGACATCACTGCCAGAGTGTAGAGGGAGAGAAAAAATTGTCAAAAAATAAATTTGAAAACTGCGCTCCAGGCCGCAAATTCCACTCTACAGAAATAATTTATACATAGAAACGTAAGAAAATTAGTCTTCTCCCTCACAATCCTCTGGTAAAGCTGTCAGAGTTATAGTTTGGGCGTAGGACGCACAGATGTGCCACCAACACGCACCAACAGCCTCATTGGCTCCCATGTTAAAAACGCAGGAAGATTTCTGGAAAAGGGAGATGGAACAGTTTTTTTTAGATCACTCTAACAAAGCTATTTTTTCATTTTTCTGAAAAAACAAAACATGTGTAGACGTTCAGGAAGAACTCAGGATGCTCAAAGTGAAGTCGGATCAATGATAGGTATTATGGTTTTGCCAAAAAGGCTACCTCTGCTGTCACTGTGCCAGAACAGGTGTCAGTTAATTCTGTTGATTGCTTTGATCTGATTGCCTACACGTTTCTCACACACACACACACACACACACACACACACACACACACACACACACATTTTGAGGTTAAAGGGCATAGTTTGAAATCTCTGAAGAATCTCATCATAGTGTACACACACCGGCAGTAGCCCCCGTGGCCCTTTCAGAATTTCCCCAGAGGAAATTTTCTAGTTTTACATGTTTTCTAGAGTGTAGCCTCCAGATGAGGTGTTTTGTTGAATAACAATGATAGAGTATTTGTGGATTGTGCTGCAAAACTATCAACCTCTGTAGCACCAGTGCTATGAGCAAAATAAGTTAATGTACAGCCCTGTAATATATAGCATATATCAATGTTGAACATAACGTCCCAAAGGGGTCATTATGAACCTATTTTATTTCAATCTTTGTAGCATTTTGTGAATGGGCAGCCTACTTCTTGGAGGTATTACTCCAAAAACACTCGCTAAAACAGCGCCGGCTGCTAACGGTCCTGGAAGCTTGATGGGCATAGCAACAGTAACTAAAGGCTTTTGCAAGGTCAATTATGAAACACACAGAAATACAAGAGTATTCATTTGAGCAACATACTGAAGTATGTATAAAAACAGCGATTAATCGTTATAGATGCTCGAGTTGGCAGGTGTCTTCCGAAAGCCCATCCCTATTCAGGATACAGGATGCCGATGCACAAATGCTATTGAGTCATTTTCATTTTGTCTGGCTTTGATTCAAGAGGCATCCGTTTCAAAATAAAACATGGGACACGTGTGCTGTTGTTGGGAACGGAGGGATCCTGACCGACAGCGACTGTGGAAAGATGATCGATTCAGCTCAGTTTGTTATCAGGTGAGAAAGTTGTCCAATGTAATGGCTTGAAAGGCTGATAACAATCCGAATAAACATAATTAAATTCATGTCTGCTGAAATTCCATATAACATTCTCTTTATCTTCTGTTCGTTCAGGTGCAACCTTCCTCCTTTGGAAGACAACTATGAGAACGATGTGGGCACCAAGACTGACCTTGTGACAGCAAACCCAAGCATCCTCACAAAGAAGTGAGTGAGAACATAAATCTCACTGCACCTTAAAATTATCTTTAAGTTTTGTTGCTTCACATCTGCTGTTTATTTTCAGGTACGGGGCTCTAACAGGGCGTCGCCGCCTGTTTGTGGAGAGCCTGAGAATCTATGGCGACTCCCTGCTTCTCCTTCCTGCATTCTCATATGGCCATGTCACTTCTGTGTGCCAGCGGGCTGTCTACAGTATAGAGGACTTGAAAAGCCCCATCCGACCTGTTTTCTTAAACCCTGACTATCTCCATAAACTGGCAATCTTCTGGCGCTCCCAAGGTGTAAAAGCATTGCGGCTCAGCACGGGTATAATGATGACTAGCCTGGCACTGGAACTCTGTGCTAACGTGCATCTCTACGGGTTCTGGCCCTTCAGTAATCACCCACAAGGACTCTATGCCCTGACTAACCACTACTACGATGATTTACAAGTCAAGGCAGGAGTCCATGTCATGTCGGCTGAGTTTGACCTCTTGCTGCAGCTGCACAGTCAGGGGGTGCTCAGGCTTCACCTGGAAGATTGTCGGCCAGGTAAAATGTAGTTCAAGGAACTAATGAAAGCTGACATGACAGGAGAAATGTGGTTTGTAGTCCAGTCACTCATGAAGACTGTCATAAACTTTTGAATGAATAAACAGATCTAATTTGGTTGATGAAACAGATTAAATGTGTTCAAGCAAAGTGGTCAGACACTGAATACTGAATTGGCCAATCAGCAGCCAAAGTATCTGCACTGAAATCATGCATTTTGCATTTGTATCTTTGGTGGGTCTTGTGTAACTAGGTGTATTTTAATTCATATTTCTAAAGTCTTAAGAGTCTTTTTCATCTAGAGAAATGTGTACAAGCTGTACATGATCAAACTTGACAACTCAAGTGAGCCAATTTTAAAATTCCATTAACGTTTGTGATGTAATTTTTTACTTGTGAAAAGTGTGAGGTGAAAAACATTGACGATAAACTGAATAAATATTTATCAGAAAAAGCATTTGTATGTAATTCGTGGTTGGAGTGGAATTCTAAAGCTTTTCCTGAGACATCTCAGCTTTCATGATTTAGTGTCTTTAAGCCACTAAGTGTCCTAAAACCTGCCAAGATTTACCATTATAATGCAGTATTTCTTCATAAAACCACACATTTGGCACCATATGATTCACTGATTTATTAGTAGAGTTTTACACAGCCCTTTTATAAACATTCCTCTATTGAGTCTCTTGGTTTTGACACTGCATATAGCTTTTGCATGAAAGTTTTTTTCTGCTTGTCCTGCTGCACTGTTACAGGTTGGACCAAACATGCAAAGATCTGGATGATACTTTTAGGGACTGAAGCCTAAGCCTATAATAAAAAATAAAAAAATACTGGAGCAGTCTTTGTTCCTAAAAAGGTGAGAGGGTGTTGTCTCCACGAATTTAACTGGTTTAGAGCAGCAAAGTGTAGGGTTGGTGTTCCCGTTAAAGAACATGGATACAGATGTCCTGATTAAGGTTGATTTATTTGGCTATGGTCTGGAATAACAATACAAAGTAACATTCATTACACCATACATGATACACAAACATTATAAGATATGTAAGGTCACAAAGGACTGTATTCAGTACCATAGTAGTACAAAGTATCATATGGATCATATAACCAATCACCTCACACGAGGCACACCGACAGTATGACTTAGCTTATTAACTTTAGCAACACACTAGCATAAGATAACTTATGTAGAGCTAAACACATTAACACAATAATAACATCCAACTTAGACAGTGTAATGTCATTAGACTCACCTTCTGGCCTTTGCACACAGCAATAAACCAGGGAGGTACAGGTAAATATTTGGAAATTAGCTAATTAAATTACATCTCCTTGATTTAACAGCTGCTTTTGATACTGTGGACCATGGGATCCTCTTAGCTCGACTAGAGCAGTGTGTGGGCATTACAGGATCTGCTCTCTCATGGTTCCAGTCCTACTTAACTAATCGGAGCTTTTCTGTGCAGCTAGGTGAATTCACCTCATCCTCAGCCCCTCTCACTTCTGGAGTCCCCCAAGGCTCCATTCTTGGACTTATTCTGTTCCTGCTGTATATGTTACCACTAGGGTCAATTTTTAAAAAGTACAATCTTTCTTTTCATTGTTATGCTGATGATGTCCAGATTTATCTGCCTTTAACACCCAACAACCCTGTACAGTCATTGCTTCACTGCCTAAATGATGTAAAATCCTGTATGACGTCAAACTTTCTTAACCTGAATGAAAGCAAGACAGAAATTATAATGTTCGGTTGTGGTCCAGCAGACTTTCCAGCTGGCTTTCTGGGCCAGTTTACTACCAACATTCGCTTTTCAGTGAAAAATCTTGGGGTAATATTAGATGACAGGCTGAAATTCGATCATCAGGTTAGCTCGGTCATAAAAAACAGTTTTTTTTTATCAGTTGAGGATTTTAACAAAAGTAAAAGGGTATCTGGCACGTAGAGATCTGGAGACAGTAATCCATGCTTTTATTAATACCAGACTGGATAACTGTAATTCACTGTATGTTGGCCTGGACCACTCACTCTTGCACCGCCTGCAGTTGGTTCAAAATGCAGCTGCTCGTCTCCTTACTGGCACACGCAAACGTGACCACATTACACCTGTCCTTGCTTGACTACACTGGCTCCCGGTTGCTTTTAGAATAGATTTTAAAATGTTATTGTTTGTTTTTAAAGCTCTTAATGGCCTAGCCCCTCAATATTTGACCGAGCTCCTTAAAATCCACGCCCCTGCCAGAACACTGAGATCCTCCAGTCAGCTGCTACTGGCCGCCCCTAAAACCAGACTAAAAACCAAAGGTGACCGTGCCTTTGTGGCAGCGGCCCCGAGGCTCTGGAATAACCTGCCCTGGCACATCCCATCTGCAGGATCTTTTGAGGTTTTTAAATCCTCCTTAAAAACACACTTTTTCTCCCTGGCTTTTAATCAAGTTTAAGTGGACATCTTGCAAAAACAAAAATTTTATTTACATTTTTAATTTATTTTATTATATTTTCATATATTTTATTCTATTGTTGCACTGTGTTTATGTATTTTAGTATTTTAGTTTTTACCGTATTGTTTATGTGTTTATGCAACTGTGATATCTGTACAGCACTTTGGTCAACCCCGGTTGTTTTAAATGTGCTCTATAAATAAAGTTTGACTTGACTTGACTTGACTTGACATCTATCTGTCCGTCGCTGCATCTAACTAACATGTCACAGCACGGCAATTGACACGACAGGTATGGTGCATTCAATGGCATAGGTACAGCGTCGTATGGTGTGTCGAGAGCATGGGACATATGAAAACTGAATGGAAGTACAATAAACAAGTTAAAACACATTGGGCCTCATTTAACAAACGAGCGTACAACATAAAGTGAGTGTATGAGTATCGATTTTATTTGCCTTATGCACCAGGTCCTGCTATCAGTGAGATGAGATGACAGGTGCATTAAAGGTTTTTAGACATCGGACTGTCAGTACATCATTACAGTCTTTCCAGAACCTGGTTTTAGTGTTTTAATGTCTTAAATGCAAAGATCTTTTTAACATTTGATTTTGATGTTTTAACGTTTTATTGCAAAGATTGTTTTAACATTTGTTTTTAATTTTTTAATGCAAAGATTGTTTTAACATTTAACTTGGACTGGAAAAGGATTTTAATCAGCGGACGTCTGGATTTTAATCATCCAAGTAGCAACGTAACACAAGTGGGTCACGGGTCCACTCACCGCGTCACCCGGCTGTGGCAGCACACGCCTTTGTTTTTAGCAGCCCTCCAATTATCTGCATCACAGTTTGCACCACCAATATTCTTCCTCTTTCATCAGTGAATTATCAGAATTTTTATCAGTCATACACACCACTTACAATAGGGTTTTAATAGCTGGTGATTTTAATCTACATGTTGATAACATCTCAGACACAATGTCCCGAAAATGTTTTAACCTTTTATGCTGCCTAGATTTTAAACAGCACGTTGCGCAGCCAACTTACAACAGAGGACACATAACCTACGGCCTGTCCGCTGGTGTGTCCTCTGTTGTGGACCTGGCTGTGTCTGACCACTACTGTGGGTATTTTAACATCGTCAGTTTTAACCCTCAAGAGGCCCCGGTGAGAACAGTGAGGAAACGTTACCTGACTTCTGAAGTGGTTGCAAATTTTATCAAGATTTTACAGAGCACCCCTGCTGAGGTTTTACCTGCACCCTGTGATTTTATTGTTGACAATTTTAGCTCCAAACTGAAAACACCTGAACCATTGCTCTTATCTGAGGAAACACTGGAGAGTTTTGCCCTGGTTGATGCAAGGACACGTAGTCCAGTTTTCTGCCAAGTAAATCCAACAACCTGCCTTTTAGATCTTATTCCCACATTGCTCCTAAAATCATTTTATGCTTTCTTTGAGGAACAGATTTTAAATGTTGTGAATTGCTCTCGTCAGACGGGTGTCTTCCCCACTGCTTACAAAACGGCAGTGGTGAAGCCCCTTCTAAAGAAGAGTAATTTAGACCCCAACATTTTAAATAACTACCGGCCTGTATCCAACTTACCATTTTTAAGTAAAATTTTAGAAAAAATGTTTTTTAACCAGTTAAATTATTTTTTAAATAGAAATTTTAATGAAATATCAATCTGGTTTTAGAATGAACCACAGTTCTGAGACAGCTCTATTTTAAATGACTTCAGGTGTAATTTAGACTCACAAAAATTAACAGTCTTGGTTCTACTGGATCTCAGCGCCAACTTTGATACAGTAGACCATCACATTTTATTAAACAGACTCCGAACCCTGGTCGGCCTCTCTGGTACTGTTTTTAACTGGTTCAGTTCTTATCTCTCAGAAATCTCTTTGTAAGTATGGATACATGCGTGTAGTGTGGGGTTCAACAAGGGTCAATTTTAGGTCCAATTCTTTTTAATCTCTATATGCTTCCCCTTTGGGACGTCATCAGGAGACACGGCATCAGCTTCCACAGCTACGCTGATGACACACAGCTGTACATCACCATGTCTCCTGATGACACAGAGCCAATTGATTCCCTTTTAAACTGCATTCTGGTATATCAAGTCATGGATGGCAGTGAACTTCCTACAGCTCAACCAGGACAAAACAGAGGTTTTAGTCATCGGTCCTGAATGCAAAAGAGAGAAACTTTTACCAAAGCTACAAGATTTTAAAACTTCAGAATTTGTGTAAAGAACCTGGCCGTCATTTTCGACTCTGAGCTCAATTTTATTCCACACATCAAAAATATAACAAAGATAGGTTTTTACCATCTTAAGAACATAGCCAGAGTCCGCCTGTTTCTCTCCCAGGCCAACACGGAGGTGCTGATGCATGCTTTTATCTCCTGTCGTTTAGACTATTGTAATCCTCTGCTCTCTGGTCTTCCCAAAAAGAGCATCCACAAATATTACAAAACTCAGCTGCACGCGTGCTGACGAGGACCAGAGGGCGAGAGCACATTACACCGGTTTTAAAATCACTGCATTGGCTCCCTGTGTGTTTCAGGATCGATTTTAAGGTTCTTTTATTCGTTTTTAAATGTCTTAATGGTCTTGGGTCATCTTATCTATCTGATATGCTTTTATCATATCAATCCTCGCAGGTCCTGAGGTCCTCTGGCACCGGCCCTTTAATTATTCCAAGAGTTAAAACTAAAACCTACGGGGAGGCAGCATTCAGCCATTACGGCCCGCACCTATGGAACAGCCTGCCAGAGGACATCAGGACCGCAGAGACTGTTGATGTTTTTAAAAGGAGGCTCAAGACCCACCTGTTTGGTCTAGATTTTTTTTTTTTTTTTTTTTTTTTTTTTTTTTAAATGTTATTGGTTTTTTTTGGCCATTTTCAAGGCTTTATTGATAGTGAGAAACAGAGTGAAAGGGGGAGACAGAGGGGAAGACATGCGGGAAAGGGCTCCGAGTCGGATTCGAACCCGGGCCGCCCGCTCACGAGGACGGTGCCTCTATGGTATGCGCTCTACCAGATGTGCCACCGGGGCGCCCCTGGTCTAGATTTTAACTGATTACTTTACTGTTTATTTTACTTTTTATTTATTCACCTATTTAGTTATCTATTTATTTATTTAGTTGCTCATCACATCGTCTGTATTTTCTTTCCCGTTGTATTTTAGTTTTTATCCTGTCCTGTTGTCTTTTAGTCTTTTTTTAACTCCAGTGTTCCCTCATGAGGGCCTCCTTTTTATCGTCTGTTTTTATTCTTATTTTTTGTAAAGCACTTTGTGGCACATTTATATGTATGAAAAACACTATATAAATTGATTTGATTTGATTCATTTTGTATTATTGCATGTAATTTTGCTCCATGCCACTGGGGGGCTGTGTTTGCTGTGTGGCTCAGCTAACCTCGGGTCAGCTGGGTTGGGCCATTTAACGTGGGGAAACCCAGACACCGGTGTTGCTGATTTGGGAAGCAAACAGTTTTTGACTGTGCCTCGTATGTGCCTAGTATATGCCTATGTGGTTTATGATGTAAGGAGCAATTCGGTTTGTGGTTTTAGTTAGATGTATTATGAGTTCAAGTTATTGCTGCTGTATGATATATGCAAGGAAAATAAACCTGCAAGATATTTGTAAACATTACTGGACTTTCCGTTTTACTATGTTTGGAGCACACTGGGTGCACGTCTAAACTTAAAACCTCCGTATTAGCAACCAGTACAAGACTTTGTTTAGGACTTAGTACAGTGAGTGTAAAGTGGGCGCAAGATAATTTCTACGCAAAGCTCGTTATTTATCAATTAGGACGTTGGCGGAGGGTACGATCAGATGTCATGGCTGCTCCCAGCTCGTGTACGCAGATTTGAGTCAGCGTAAAGAGAATTGATCTTAGACTATTGTATCGATGCCTGGAGTAGATAAAACTCTGTGTTTTGTTTTTTAATGGTGACAAACCAAAGCATATTCAGGCTACAGCTTTCTAAGGTTAGTACATCTGGCCATTTTGGTCATTAATGGGATGAAATATTTGTTTCTTTTTAGAGAAAATGCCACAAGTTGTACACAGTGAACTGTGAAAGCTGAAGAAACGAACTTTCGGGAGAAATATAACACTGTTCAACTCACGCTAGCTAGTTTGAGTGTTTCCTTGTCGATGTGAGGATAAGGGACAGACAGTGTCGTATGCTGTACAGACTGTGATTTTCGGCTGTATAAATTAAATGAAGTTGAAAAAATGTATTGAATACACATCGCGCCGTAAGTGACATTCACAGTTCATTACTACAGTTTTTCACAGCTTTGTGTCTTTTTACATGACACAGGTGGAAAATCTGCTGTGCAGGAAAAAAAAGTGAGAAAAAATCTATTTCCTTAACTGCAGCACACTCCTTCCTGACTGGGAAAAATAGTGACAAACATACTTGTTTTTGTCCGTGTGCCAGATGAGAATGGCCAGCAAGGTTCCCAGACACAATAAAGTGAACGCCAAAGAGTAAAGTGACCTCAAAAGCAGTCCCAACATATCTCCCCCCTCACTTTGTGGTGTGACACTTTTTCCTCAAGAGTGTTAATATGAAACCTTATTGCTGTTTGCCTCCTTATCTTTACCCTCTTCTTTCTTATCAAGAGACATTTGAGGTTGTCTATTTTTCTGTATCTTGTTCAGTGAAGTCCTCTGCTTTCTCTGCACCTCAACTTGGTCAATTCTCTGTTCCAGATCTTTCGTTGCTCCACATCTTACTTATATGCTTGTCATGTGTCCCTATCCACCTATCATCTTTCCTCAGATGGACTAACAAGCCTACTTTCCTCTACTGTCCCCAGAGCTTGCGCTCCACCCAATCAGAGTGACTCCTAATGAATCCCAAAAAAACGATTTTATTCTAATGTCAAACTCCTTTACCTCCTCACTCATGAAGAGGGTGTGACATGTTTGTGATTACACAGGTGTCACTTGTCATAGTATGCTAAACCATGTACTAAATGACCAACAAGAATCACTCATCTGTCAGTGCCACTCAAAACGACCCAAATGAGCGTTTCTCTGGTACAGAGCAAAGCGATCTGAAAATAGCGTGCACATCATTACACATACACGTAAGGTTTGTTGAAAAAGTAAAAAGGCTGCAGTGTTGTTGAATTTAGGCTACAAAACCACTTTTATATTTAGAGCAAAAAAGGTGCTATAAAAGACAATTAAAAAAGTACTGACATTCAAATGGTGAGTTAAGGTGAATTGAGGTGTATTTGTTTAATGCGAAAAAACAGTTATAGTGTCTTAAATTGCACAGCAAAATTAATGTTAGATACACGAAAGTAGACCAAGAATAAGATCCTTTTGCTTCCTTTTTAACACAAAAGAGACATAACAATCGCCAAAAGCAAGCCGGTGTTTTTTTGTTTGTTTGTTTTTTGACAAAGATTATTACTCTTACTTTAAATTTACTTTAAATGTTTTTTGTTGTTGTTGTTTTGAAGATGTCTCTAAAAGAGGAAACAATAGATTGTGTTATTGTCTGAAAGAAACATCTTGTGTCTTCCCTTTCTCCAGCTGTTTAAATATCTGAGTTGAGATCTTGTAACACCAAACGCCATAGCATATTATTTCATCTTTATTTTACCAGAATATTTGGTAATTGCCCGACATGCAACTCTTGGCAATCAGAATCAGAAGTACATTATTTATTCCTTCATGCAAATTTGTATTATTGCAGTTGCTCACCCAAGAGAGTTAATCCAAACTAGTAAATAGGTCAAATCAAATGTACCATATACTAAAATATACAAGAATAATAAATGGAACTAGCTAATAAAAATAATACTTTACTGCATTTCATCTGTTAATAACCATATATTAACACACTGTATCTATATTTATTGGTACTATGATTGTAATTATATACAGTGGGTACGGAAAGTGTACGGAAATGTACACTCAGTACCCCATCTTGACAGAAAAAAAAAACAGAAAGGTAGACATTTTTGCTAATTTATTAAAGAAAAACTGAAATATCACATGGTCATAAGTATTCAGACCCTTTGCTCAGTATTGAGTAGAAGCACCTTTTTGAGCTAGTACAGCCATGAGTCTTCTTGGGAATGATGCAACAAGTTTTTCACACCTGGATTTGGGGATTCTCTGCCATGCAGATCCTCTCCAGTTCTGTCAGGTTGGATGGTGAACGTTGGTGGACAGCCATCTTCAGGTCTCTCCAGAGATGCTCAATTGGGTTTAGGTCAGGGCTCTGGCTGGGCCATTCAAGAATGTTCACAGAGTTGTTCCGAAGCCACTCCTTTGTTATTTTAGCAGTGTGCTTGGGGTCATTGTCTTGTTGGAAGGTGAACCTTTCGGCCCAGTCTGAGGTCCTGAGCACTCTGGAAAAGGTTTTCTTCCAGGATATCTCTGTACTTGGCCGCATTCATCCTTCCTTCAATTGCAACCAGTGGTCCTGTCCCTGCAGCTGAAAAACACCCCATAGCATGATGCTGCCACCACCATGCTTCACTGTTGGGATGGTGTTGGGCAGGTGATGAGAGGTGCCTGGTTTTCTCCACACATACCGCTTAGAATTAAGGCCAAAAAGTTAAATCTTGGTCTCATCAGACCAGAGAATCTTATTATCTCATAGTCTGAGAGTCCTTCATGTGTTCTTTGGCAAAATCTATGCGGGCTTTCATATGTCTTACACTGAGGAGAGACGTCTGTCGGGCCACTCTGCGATAAAGCCCCGATTGGTGGAGGGCTGCAGTGATGGTTGACTTTCTGGAACTTTCTCCCATCTCCCCACTGCATCTCTGGAGCTCAGCCACAGTGATCTTTGGGTTCTTCTTCACCTCTCTCACCAAGGCTCTTATCCCACGATTGCTCAGTTTGGCTGGACGGCCAGGTCTAGGAAGAGTTCTGGTTGTCCCAAACTTCTTCCATTTAAGGATTATGGAGGACACTGTGCTCTTAGGAACCTTGAGTGCTGCAGAAATTCTTTTGTAACCTTGGCCAGATCTGTGCCTTGCCACAATTCTGTCTCTGAGCTCTTCGGGCAGTTCCTTCGACCTCATGATTCTCATTTGCTCTGACATGCACTGTGAGCTGTAAGGTCTTATATAGACAGGTGTGTGCCTCTCCTAATCAAGTCCAATCAGTTTAATTAAACACACCTGGACTCCAATGAAGGAGTAGAACCATCTCAAGGAGCATCAGATGAAATGGACAGCATGAGTTAAATATATGAGTGTCACAGCAAAGGGTCTGAATACTTATGACCATGTGATATTTCAGTTTTTCTTTTTTAATAAATTTGCAAAAAATTCTACATTTCTGTTTTTTTCTGTCAAGATGGGGTGCTAAGTGTACATTAATGAGAAAAAAAAAGAACTTAAATGATTTTAGCAAATGGCTGCAATGAAACAAAGAGTGAAAAATTTAAGGGGGTCTGAATACTTTCCGTACCCACTGTACATTGCAGATCTCTGGCATTGCAGAATTCCCCTATTGGACTCAGCAGCGCACTACTGACTGCATGATGGCAGAGAGGAAGCGCTGTTTGGAGTTACTTTACACTTAGTAGACAATAAATAATTACTATAATAATGCATTTGCTATATGCAGTGTCAAAACGAAGATACTCGATAGAGGAATGTTTAAAAAAGGGCTGGGTAAAACTCTCCGAATAAATCATTGAATCATATGTTGTTGAGCAAAATGTGTGGTTAATGAAGAAATACTGCATTTTAATGGGAAATTTTGGCAGGTTTCAGGACACGTAATTCCACTCCAGCCATGGATTACATACAAAGACCTTTTCTAACAAATATTTATTCAATTTATCGTCATTGTTTTTCACCTCACGCTGTTCACAAGAAAAAAAAGTCCCCATCACAAACATTAATGGAATTTTAAAATTGGCCATACTTCTCCTTTCCTGTCAGCTTTCATTAATTCCTGGAACTACAATTTACCTGGCCGACAATCTTCCAGGTGAAGCCTGAGCACCCCCTGACTGTGCAGCTGCAACAAGAGGTCAAACTCAACCGGCATGACATGGAATCTTGCATTTACTTTTTCATCATCGTAGTAGTGGTTAGTCAGGGCATAGAGTCCTTGTGGGTGATTACTGAAGGGCCAGAAACCGTAGAGATGCACGTTAGCACAGAGTTCCAGTGCCAGGCTGGTCATCATTATGCCGGTGCTGAGCCGTGCTGCTTTTATGCCTTGGGAGCGCCAGAAGACGGACAGTTTATGGAGATAGTCAGGGTTTAAGAAGACAGGCCGGATGGGACTTTTAAAGTCCTCAATACTGTAGACAGCCCGCTGGCACTCAGAAGTGAAGGCAGAAAGGAGAAGCAGGGAGTCACCATATCTTCTCAGACTCTCCACAAACAGACGGCGACGTCCCATAAGAGCCCTGTACCTGAAATTGAATAGCAAATATGAAACAACACCACCAAAATAACATTTTGAGGTGCAGTGAGATTTGTGATTTAGCTCACTTATATTTGAGGATGCTAAGGTTTGCTGTCACGAGGTCAGTCTTGGTGCCCACATCTTTCACATAGTCGTCTTCCAAAGGAGGAAGGTTACACCTGAACATAGAGAAAAGAAGATCAAGAGAATGTTATATGGAATTGTGACAGCCTTTCAAGCCACTACATTGGACAACTTTCTCACCTGATAACAAACTGAGCTGAATCGATCATCTTTCCACAGTCGCTGTCGGTCAGGATCCCTCCGTTCCCAACAACAGCACACGTGTCCCATGTTTTATTTTGAAACGGATGCCTCTGTAATCGAAGCCAGACAAAAATACACAACCAAGGTTGACCAAAGTGCTTTACATAACTGAATAACAACAAGAAATCCAAAAGATACATAAATGAATAACAATAAACTCAAAATTCAAAATATAAAGACAAAATGAGTTTTAAGAGAAGATTTAAAAATGTCCAAAGTCTTTGACGACCGGATATGCAGCGGTAAACTGTTCCACGGCTTAGGGGCAGCCACTGCAAAAGATCGATTGCCTTTAGTTTTTAGCCTGCATTTAGGCACATCCAGGTATGACTCATTTGCAGACCTCAGAGTTCTGGTTGGTCTGTGAACATGTATGAGTTCAGCCAAATACGCTGGAGCCAATCCGTTTAAAATTTTAAAAACAAACATCAGGATCTTAAAATCAATTCTGAAACGGACAGGAAGCTAGTGCAGAGAGGCCAGAACTGGGGTTATGTGTTCACGTTTCTTTTTGCCTGTTAAAAGACGTGCTGCAGCATTTTGTACAAGTTGTAGGCGTCGCAATGAGTGCTGGTCTAAACCTACATACAACGAGTTGCAAAAATCTAGTTTTGTGGAAATGAAAGCATGAATAACCGTCTCCAGGCCACTAGGAGAGAGGTACGGTTTTACCCTGGCCAGAAGTCGCAGCTGGAAAAAGGTGCTTTTGACCACATAGCCAATTTGCTTGTCAAGTTTCAACTCACTGTCGAAAGTGACACCAAGGCTCTTAATGACAGAGCAGTTTTTTTAACCCAGTGAGGGGGGCAGAGCATCAGCACAGTCGCTGTAATGTTTATGACACCCAAACACAGTGACTTCTGTCTTGCTGTCATTCAGATTTAGGAAGCTGAGGCTCATCCAAGTCTTGATGTCAGTTATACAGGCAAGTAAAGTTTGTACAGAGTCTTTACAATTCATTTGTAAGGGGAGATAAATCTGAACATCATCAGCGTAACAATGAAAAGACATTAAGACATAAGACATTATGTTTGCCGAGAATGGAACCAAGGGGCAACATGTACAGTGTGAACAGTAAAGGGCCTAGAATAGACCCTTGAGGCACCCCACAAGTAAAAGGGGTCACACTAGAAGAAAAATCTCCCAAATGCAAGTGATTCAATAGCATTTGAGCATCCACATCCTGTAACCTGATTCCTGTTACTTGACTGACTGCATCCTTTCCCCTCCCTATTACTGTTAGTCATGACAGTCCTAGTTCCTGGTCAACATAAAACAATAAAATGTCTGTTACTTTACAGGACAACCAGCATGGCTGCAAACTTCTAACCTTTTTTATTAACACATAATTTATTTGCTGTACGTTCCATTATGTGTATGTCTTTTTGTTTTGTGTATGTATGTACATAGCTGAGGTCAAAGTCAAGTTAGGAAGTCTTTTCTGACAGTTTTTGTCTACCAGTTCCACATAAAAGGAAGAAAGAAAATGACTCATTTTAATTTTTACATTTTACTTTTACTATAGTTATGTATTATTTATTTATTGCTTTTTTTGTTATTAAATTTGCCACATTTATTTATTTTATGACTTCACATATTGGATTTTCATAATGTGCTTTTGTCATCAGTTAAAAAACAACACCTGGGACTTCCGGGAACATGGCGAAGAGTGCAGACGCATAGTTAACGAGCTCTCCCAGTGCGGTTAAGAAATTCGAAAATAAATGTAACTCGACAGACGAAAGCAAGGCATGAGAAGAGGACGAAGAAGAGAGAGCACACGAAGAAGCAGTAGGACCACTGAAAAGCCGAACAAAACCAAAAAACAACCAGTAATGGAAGAAATCCCCGAACGCGATGCTAGCGCTGCTAAAGATAGTGAACACGAGGAAGGAGCGGTGGAAGAAACAGATGGACATCTGGACTCGCCACAATCAGTAAGGACATAATAAGGGAGCTTAAACAAGAGCTACGACAAGAGCTAACAATACTCAAAGTCGAACTGAAACAAGAGGTTAAGGAAGAATTCAGTAGCTTTCGACAGGATATCGACCGTAAGCTAAACGAGATTAGCAGCAATATACAGACACAAAAGACGGACATCGCCGAAGCCCAGACGCGCATAGCGGAGCTGGAAGAGTGGAAGGCGGACGCGAAAGACGTACTGGCGGAGATGTGTGAGCAGACAGACCGGTTGAGAGAGAAAGTGACGGATCTCGAAGGGAGATCAAGAAGAAATAATATCCGAGTCTTCAGCATACCAGAGGACACTGAAGGGAGCTCCGTTGCCAAATACCTGGAACAACTGTTAAAGACTGAACTTCAGCTGCCGGAAGACACCGCTCTTCAGATTCAAAGAGCACACAGAGCTCTCGCTCCAAAACTGAGACCGGGCGCCGCTCCCAGGTCAATCGTGGCCAACTTTCTACAATTTGAGATTAAAGAAATGGTTTTGAAGACAGCGTGGCAAAGGAAAATACAGGTGGGCGGAAAACAAGTTCACTTTGACCATGATTACCCCACTGAAATCGTCCAGAAACGGAAGACGTATGTGGGGATAAAGAAAGTGTTAAAGGAAAAAGGAATCCGTTTCCAAACACCGCTCACAAAAATCCGGATTCACTGGAACAACGGAGGGAGGACGTATGGGAGCGCCAGAGAAGCCGCACGAGACATGGAGGAAAGAGGCTACACCGTGGATATGCCAGGCGAAGACACCGGACCCGTGGCGGGCGGAAGGATGCGAGGAGTGACGGAGTGGCAGCGAGTGACGGGGCAAGGACGAAGCCGGGATACAGCGCACCTAGCGTGAGAAAAACTGCAAGATTTTCAGTGGAGATCTTAAAGAGGTTTTGTTGGGAAAAAGGTAACACAGATGGCTTCAGACAATACAGGTATGGACAAAGACAAATAACGCGATTAGACAGAGGGAAAGAGATGTTATAAGGATTTAAATGCAGCAAGCATTACTGTTGATTATTGAATGGGACTTTGTCTATGCGTGGATTAAAATGACTGATTCAGGGAAAAAAGGGATACATAGTGGGAATATCTGATCAGACCTCTTTATTTATTTTTATTTAAAGCTATTAAGAACCGACTGGGAGTGGTCAGGTCATTTTGAGTTGGACTTATCTAGACACTAAGGAACACCGTGAGTTGGGTTCAGTTTTAAGTCTAGGAAGGGGCCCTCACTTAGAGATGAGGATTTCCCCTTCACCCACCAACGGGGATTTGGGGAGGAAGGAGCCACATCCCCATTTTTTGAAGTTATTTTTCCGGATTTCTATAATGTTAATTGTTCATGTGTTTGTAGTTCAGAACTGTTTGGGAGTGCATTTTCTGGTGGTAACAGAATATAATGTTGTCTAACAATGTCAAAATAATGTCGCTAAATGTAAATGGCCTGAACATACCAAAGAAAAAAGAAAGGGTTATGACAAAACTGAAGAAGGAAAAAGCTCAAATCATATTTTTACAAGAGACCCATTTAACACAGTCAGAACATGATAAACTTAAAAGATACGGATATAGGAATCTATATTACAGTTCATACAAGGGGGGATGTAGAAGAGGGGTTGTAACTTTAATAGCAAACATGATTCAATTTGATTGTGAGAAGGAAGTCAAAGATGGGGAGGGAAGATACATTATAGTAAAGGGTAGAATAGAAAACAAACCAGTAACATTGATAAATATATATGCACCTCCTGAGAGCGATAAAAAATTATTCAAATCCTTGTTTGATGTTATAGCTGTTGAAGCAGAGGGAATTTTAATATGTGCGGGAGATTTGAATGTTGTTATGAATCACAATTTGGACACCACAAGTCTAAAAAGGAATAAAGGGCAGTTAACAAGATTTATAAACATATCACTGGAAGAGATGGGCATGGTAGATGTATGGAGAAATCTACATCCTCTGGATAAGGACTTCACTCACTACTCAGCTGCACATAAAGTTCATTCACGGATAGATTACTTCCTGGTGAATCAGAGTGACAGATTCAGAGTGGAGGAATGTGAGATCGGGGCGGCAGATGTGTCAGACCATAACCCTCTCTACTTGAAGATTAACATAAACACCAGGAAAAGACGTACAGTGTGGAGACTCAATGTAGGAATATTGAACAATGAACAAAGAAAAGATAAAGTGAAAACAGAATTGAAAAGATATATTGAGGAAAACAACAATGGAGAGGTTGATCCAACAATATTGTGGGATGCCATGAAGGCTGTCATTAGGGGAAAACTGATAGCGGAAACAGCACATGTGAAAAGAGTTAAATTAGAGGCATATAAAAAATATACAGAGGATCTTAGGGAATCAGAACAGGAATATCAGGAAACAAATGATGTGAAAATGTATCAACAGATCAAGACATTGAAAACAAAGATAAATGACTTGTTACTGGAGGAAGTTGAAAAAAACAATATGTTTCTGAAGCAGAAATACTATGAAGCAGGCTCGAAGGCTACTAAATTGCTAGTGAAACGAATACGAAAACAGCAAGTGCTAGGCAACATATGTAAAATTAGAGATCCATATACAAATGAGATAACCCACAACTCAGAGGAGATAGAGAAAATCTTTCACAGATACTATGAGGAACTATATACACAGCCCGACTCCGCGGATGAAGAGGAAATGAGAGTGTTTCTAAATTCATTGGACATGCCATCGATTGGTAATATTCAAAATGATAGACTAACGGCCGATATTACCAAGGAAGAAGTAGCTGATGCAATAAGTGCGTTAAAAAATAATAAATCTCCGGGTAGTGATGGCTACCCGGCAGAGTGGTATAAAATGTTTAAGGATGAGCTCACACCACTGCTCTTGGCTTCTTTTAATTGGACACTTAAAAATAACAAAATACCACCATCTTGGGTTGAAGCGATCATCACAGTCATCCACAAAGAAGGGAGAGACAAAGAGCACTGTGCAAACTACAGACCAATCTCATTATTAAATGTGGATTTTGAATATACACAACAATTATTTCAAAACGATTGAATACTTTTATAACAGAAATCATAGAGGAAGATCAAACAGGATTTATAGGTGGACGGCAAACGCAAGACAATGTCAGAAGAACTTTGCATATTGTAGACGAAGCACAACAGAAAAAAACAAAGTACTATGTTAGTAAGCATCGATGCAGAGAAAGCGTTCGATTGTGTAAATTGGAGATTTTTGTATCAAGTGTTAGAACGATTTGGATTTAACCACGCATCAGTGCAATGCATAAAGACTCTATATCAACTGCCCAACGCCAGAATTAAGATAAATGGAAGTCTGACTGACAAAATTAATTTGCAGAGGTCTACTAGACAGGGTTGTTGCCTGTCACCCACTTTGTTCGATCTTTTCGTGGAGCCGTTGGCACAAGCAGTTCGTCAGAATGAAGAACTGGTGGGTGTAATGGTGAACGGAACAGAACACAGATATTACCACTTAACTACACTCCATCAAAAGAAATCCAGGATTCGTATCATTTTAATTGGAACCTAAAGAAAATAAAATATCTGGGGGTCTTCATTACTAAAGGATTGTCGAAATTATATGAAGAAAACTACGATAAAACAAATCAGGAGATACAAAAATATATTGGAAGATGGGCCACGCTGCAGCTAGATTTTAATTCAAGGATTGAAATAATCAAAATTAATGTGCTGCCTAGACTACTCTATTTATTCCATTCTCTACCTGTAGAGGTCCCACAAACCCAGTTTGTGACCTGGAACAGAACAATATCAAGGTTTATTTGGGCAAGTAACTCTCCAGCTACCGAAAGAAAGAGGGGGAATGGGTCTACCAAGACTGAAGGAATACTACTTTGCAGCCCAGCTGAGATATTTACTCTGTTGGTGTAAACCAGAATACATGGCAAAGTGGAAAGAAATGGAAAAAGAGTTCGGAGGATACCCAATTCAGAATGTGATCGGAGATAAGGAAACATACAATAAAATTAAAAATAAAATTGACTCAATTACTCTATTCACTCTGGAATTATGGTACAGAATAATTAAAAATGATGGGATAAACAAGGATCTTCATCTGTTAAAGTGGGTTGCATCTGATAGTAATTTCAAACCTGCCAGGTATGACAAGGGATTCAAACAGTGGGAAATTAAGGGAATTACAGCTTGGTGCACTCTAGAGAAAGATGGGGAGCTGGAGAGACAAATATGATCTGGGTGAACACGAATTCTACAGATACTTACAGCTTAGAGATTATTACAGGAAGGAGATCAAGATGGATCCCTCCATGGAAGTGAATGGTGTGATACAAGCAGTGATTAGCACTTACAGGGGCACCAAAATTAGAATAATATCACCACTCTACCAAAAATTGACAACAAACAAGAATACAACTGATTATATAAAAGAAAAGTGGGAGTCAGAGCTTAATATAAGAATCTCGGATGAAGACTGGCTAAACATGTGGAAAATGCATCAAACATCCACCAGTTCACGATTATGGAGGGAGTTCTCTTGGAAAAACTTGATTAGATTCTTTATAACGCCCAAAGTCAAGAGTAAATATTTGAGTGTAAATCTATCCTGCTGGAGAGAATGTGGAGCAGTAAGCTCAGACCATGCACATGTATTTTGGAAATGTGATAAGGTACAACTGTTGTGGAAGATGATACATAAAACCTTGCAAGAGGTGCTGAGATATGGGATCCCTATGTGTTGTAAGTTACTCTATTTATGTAATTTTACAGAGGAAAACGTGCATGCAGGGGATAGGTACCTGGCAAAAATACTGTTAATAGCTGGTAAAAAAGCTATCACGAGGAAATGGGGTAGAGTGGATCCTCCGAATCGGGAACAATGGATAGAGATAATAGAGGAAATCTATATAATGGAAAAACTGACACATCGCTTAAGACTGCAGGAAACGCAGTTGGAGGACAAATGGCTGAAATGGACATATTTCAGGACCTGGAACAGCAACAAAGACTGATGAAAGATCATTAGATACAGAGGACGAGACAGAGAACTAACGAGTGACCAAGAAGGAATGTGATTCCCAACAGGACTTTAATTTGTTTTTGTTTTTTGTTTGTTTTCTTATGTGGATGTTATGTTTGTGTATTGTGAAGTTATGTTTTTGTGTGTTGTTGGATGAAAAATTAATAAAAACCAAAGTGAAAAAAAACAAAAAAACAACACCTGACTTTAAAAGAAAGCCTCTTCCTAATCTTCTTTTTTTCCATTAAAAAGCTGTCTGAACCTGAACCTTTAAAAGCCCAAGTGTTTTATCGGAAGCTCAAAGGTTTTAACATCTTTTTGGGAATTAATTGCTATTTCTTTATCTTTATGTTTTTATCTGTTCTGACTGTATATTTTATTGGTTTGGGTCACTCAAACAGTTACAGGTTAGGAGGGATTGTTAGAATATACAGTACAATTGCAGATTTAATTGATCTCTGAACATAGTCATAAAGAATGTCGTGTTAATTCCTGTCCACCTTAGCCACCCTTTGTTCAGTGAGTTCAGGGTGCTGCCATCTGGTTACGGATAAACATAAATCTGCCACCATTTCCTGACCAATACATTTAAGAAGTCAATAATCCCCATTATATGGGTATTCACATTATATTGGATTAAAGAAATACAACCTGCATGACTTGTGGCCAGGCACGTGCACACATAGGGCCCTAGGGGTGCTTGAGCCCCTGCTCTTTTTGCCTTGTATTAAAAAGTGCCGTCTGAGTGTTGTTTTTTTTGTTTTGTTTGTTTTTAAATAACGTGAAAAATAGGGATGTGAAAAACTTTTTCTTGTAATACGGGGTTGTGTGTGTTGAGCCTGCCACTTCTCTGTCTGTTGCATCGCACACTCGCCGCCAGAGAGAGAGAGAGACAGAGTGAGAGCGGGCGAGTAAGTGAGAGGGAGAGAAGCCGCTGCCCCCTGGATAACTGAGGAGACGTGACGGTGGAGCAACTTGAACCTGTGAGTTATGGTCTAACTAGTCGCCGTCCACTTATTCGCTTAAATATGTGTCATATTTTAGAAAAATGCCCTATTTTAGTCAATGTGCCAGCTTCCATCAGCTGCAGCTCTGCTGTATCACAGCTCTATTTTTACCGGACGTCGGAGCATGGCACATCGTGTACAAAATACATTTTCTTTTTTTTTTTTCAAATAAATTTAAAAAATAAAATGCACTGTGTTTACGGCGGATCATATTTCCCTCACTACAGGTCTGAGGTTTTAACATCACAAAAATCTGTAGAGGAAGGTCTGGTGGCGAGACTATTTTCCTACTAGTCAAGTCAAGTCAAATTTATTTATATAGTGCATTTACAGACGGCTGAGCCGCTCCAAAGTGCTTCACATAAAAGTGCAAAAAGTGCAATAAAATACAGAATTGACAAAGGTAAAAAAAAGAAACAAACAAAACAAAACAAAATTAAATTTAAAATAAATTAAAAGAAGATGGGATAATTTTAAAAGCACTGTGGGATTACTAGGGGACACTATTCCCTAGAACTTGCCGGAGGAAAAAAACAAAACAAACAAAAAAACAAAACTTTAATTGAAGGCAAGAAAAAAGAGATGGGTTTTTAAGTGAGATTTAAAAACATTTAGGGACTGCGCTGCACGGATGTGGAGGGGGAGGCAGTTCCAGAGTCTGGGGGCTGCTACAGAGAAGGCCCTGTCACCCCTTGTCTTTAGTCTGGACCTCTGCACCTCCAACAGCAGCTGGTCAGCTGACCGTAGAGCTCTGGAGGGGGTGTGGTGGTTCAGAAGATCAGACAGGTATGTAGGGGCCAGACCATGGAGGGATTTGTAGACAGTTAGAAGAAGTTTATAGTTGATGCGGTGACGGATGGGGAGCCAGTGGAGCGATGCGAGGACCGGGGTGATGTGATCATGTTTTTTAGTGCAGGTGAGGAGTCGGGCGGCTGAGTTTTCGACCAACTGCAGGCTGCGAAGCTGCAATTGATCCATGCCAGTGTAGAGAGCGTTACAGTAGTCCAGTTGTGATGTGATGAAGGCATGGATAGTTCTCTCCAGGTCACTCTGCGGCAGGTAAGCTTTAGTCTTGGCTAGAGTTCTCAGGTGGAAAAAGCTTCTCCTCACCACTGCACTAACCTGCTGTTCAAACTTAAAAGCACTGTCAAAAATCACACCAAGATTTTTGACAGAAGGCCGGATGTTGGAGGCTAGAGGGCCTTGGGCATCGGTGGAGAAGGCCGGAGAGGTTTTGCCAAAAATAATGATCTCCTTCTTGCTCTCATTAAGGTTGAGGAAGTTTGCACCCATCCATGATCTGATGTCCCCTAGGGGTAAAATATATAATAGGAAGAGGATGGGACCTAGTATAGATAGATAGATAGATAGGTAGATAGATTACTTTATTCATCCCCGAAGGGAAATTCGGTTGTCACAGCAGTCCGGTATTAAAGTACAATAAAATACAAAAGAATAAAATAAAATATAGAGCCCTGAGGGGCCCCACAGGTGAGGGGGGCAATAGAGGAGAAGAAAGCTCCTGTCAGCCAGGTAGGACTGAAAGAACTTCAGGGCTGTGCCTTTGATGCCAACTTGGTGCTCAAGCCGAGACAGCAGGATTCTGTGATCCACCGTGTCAAAAGCTGCTGTGAGATCTAGGAGCACTAGGATCATAGGGCTCCCTGAGTCAACGACTAGGAGCAGGTCGTTTAACTCTCAGCAGTGCAGTCTCTGTGCTGTGGGCTGTTCTGAAGCCTGACCGGAATTTTTCGTAGATGTTGTTATTGGTGAGAAAGGCTTTCAGTTGGATATAGACTTCTCGCTCGAGGAGTTTAGACAGGAAGGGAAGTTTAGAAATTGGTCTGAAGTTTGAGAGAATGGAGGGGTCGAGGTTGGGTTTCTTTAGTAGTGGCTGCACTACGGCGAACTTGAAGGCAGCTGGGACACAACCAGTGGAGAGGATGGAATTAATCAACAGTAGAAGGAAGGGGGCAACTGTGTTGAAAACTGTAGCATCCTTAAGTAGACTGGGGGGTAGACAGTCAGAGGGGCAGTTAGAAGGCTGCAGGTGTCTGACTGCATCGGAGAGGGAGGATAGGGTAATGGGCTCAAACTGCTCGAGGACAGCCGGCTGGGGAAGGGGGGGAGGCAGGGGGAGGGGGCTGGCAAAGGTATCAGAGGGCCTGAGTGCTGCGATCTTGTCAATGAAGATTTTTTGAAAGCTTTCACAGAGGGCAGGTGAGGGCACAACAGGGGATTCATTACGGGGATTTATGAGAGAATAGTATAATAATAGAGTATTGAAGAGAAACTGAGGTTTGTGACTGTTTCTGGAGACCAGGGTGGAAATGTACTGTGATTTGGCTGTTTTAACGGCTCGTTGGTAGTCCGCTAGGCAACTTCGGAGGATTTGGAGGGACACGTGGAGGCGGTCCTTCTGCCACTTGCGCTCAGCCTGCCTACAGGAGTGTCTGAGGACACGCATTGCATCATTGAGCCATGGAGTTAACTGGGCTTTAGCACGTTTGGGTTTGAGAGGGGCAACAGAGTCGCGGTCCGGTCGGCGCTGTTGGGGCGGCTGGAGGGGCTAGAAACAACGATGGCCGAGGCAGTGGAGCAGCATCGCGGTCAAGGACGGCTTCAGCAGGAGTAGCAGGCGAGACACAGGCAACAGGACGTAGGCATCGCGCCTCCTTCCTCGTCTCCTGGAACGCTTTTTGCGAGAAGGGGCCACAGGCTGGTGGCGCAGGTAAGCTGGGATACCTGACAGCACAAGAGGGGGAGAACTGGTCCAGTCTCCTTGATCGGGTCTGGCTGCCCGAGCCACAGGGAATTTTAGGTCGAGGATGTTAAGCAGGGCTTGACGATCGTAGCACAGAATGGCAGAAACATCCAGATAGACACTTAGAAACAGGGCTGTAACAAACGATAGACAGAGCGCCCGTGGAAGACAAATCGCCGAACAGACTGGCGCCATCTTGGTACCTCAGTACCTCTTATGCATTGGGATGGTTTGTAGTGTGTGAAGCCACAGTTCTGAAACCTGCTATTCTAGTCTAGATATAAAATGTTTATTGTGACTTTGCTACTACTGTGTGGGCTAACAAAATAATAATGATAATAATAATAATAACATAGTAATTTCAGCATTCCGGGGATATAAACTGTAGGTATCTGTGTTTGAAATATTACCTGTATCTGTATTTAAACTTGATTCATGTTGATTATGCTTGCAGCACTATGCCAAAAAAAAGAAAGGATACAGAAAAGCCTATGATAGAAGCCTATGATAATGTGAATGAACTCATGTTGACAATAATTTGTTGACACAAAATAAATGGCAATTGCATATCACTTTCACATACACAGAATACATAGCTAAGTAGTTAGCTTTCTATCAGTACTTTTTAAATTTTACATTCATTTCCATATTGTGTAAAGGACCGGAAAAAACAACATGTTGCCCTTTTCTGACTTTGAGCTCTATAATCATGCACTGCAAAAAAGCCAACTTGTATTTTTTGGCCTAAAACAGTGATTTAAGTTGGTAAAACTTGGAAATATAAATGATTGACATTTAGGGCAATAATGTAAGTTAGCACAACAAAGGAAGCCAGTTGTCTGCTCAAAAACAAGTCTGTGAGTTGTTGTTACTTATATCTTTAAGTTGGGGTTCACAAGAAGGGACAATAGTTCTGCTAACTCTTATTTCTTTGTTGTGAAATGCGGAAAGCGGCGAAATTCGGTCATTAGCGAAAGCTAGCGGCTAACTGATGCTAGCTGCACTGCTTGTTACAGCTGCAAGAGTAGCCATTAGCGTATCAATGCTAACTCAAAATTGTGGTCGCAACATTAGCTGACATTTCATAGCGGCGTCACAATCGTTCCAATTCAGCACATTGCAGAAATTAGCAGAAGTAAGGAGTGAGTTATTACAATGTAAAATTATAAGTTAGTAAAATTTACAGTTGAGTTGACAAAAATCTGAATTCAGAGTTGAGCAAACTCAAAAACAAAACTTAAAATATTTAATTTATATTTTAATTGTCCAACTTAAAATTTTATCGAAGTTTGTTGCCTTGAAATTTTGAGTTCACCCAACTTTTCTTTTTTTACAGTGTGTGCACGTGACTGCTTGTGGCAGAACTTACAAGAGCAAAGTAGTGAAATAATGTCTGTGGTAATACATGTGAGGAACAATCATTATACCAAACAAGCAACAGATGCTAATGATGGTAATATCAATGAATGTGACGCCACATACCTTTGGGAAATTGCTGAAAATCTCCGGGGTCACCTGGAGGCTCCTCTTCCTTGCTCCGTCGTACACAATCTTGGATCCCACTGGAGTGTTGGCCTGGGTAATGATGGCCTTGTCAGATCCATTGCACTTGCTGCTCAGCTCAGATCTGAGGAACCACAAGGACTTTGTTAAACAACATACAGTCAGCTGAAAGTGTTAACGCTGACTTCAAGTTGCCAGATACATTAAAAGTGAATTGATTTGACAGTTTCTTCAAGTCATAAAGAAATAAAAAAGACAAAGTTTCTTGTTTTAATAAAGTATTTTAAATCAATAACTAGCCCCAGGTAAGCGAAGACAGACCCTCTGTTTTTCCATAACTAACATGACCTTTAGACGTGGTATATTTAGACCATGTGGTTATGTTCTCTTTTTTTTTTATTATATCAGAAAGCAAATGGACTCTGTTTAAATACTCCTCTTAGTTGTGGCTTCATATGCAGTATATTTGAACTTTCTTTTAAATCACACTGAATATACTGATTCCTGTCTGCATGGAGAGCCAACATCGCTGTGCATTTAGGGATAAATGATTTGCCATTGTGGCACATTTTTTTGTTGTTCTGTTCACAAAATTCCCAATAAAGTAAATTTAAGATAAATCACCTGAACTCTGAATAATTGTCCTCCTGCTTCTTCCAGTTTTGAGAGTAACGCTCTTTTACTTTGTTGATGACCTTCCTGTGACACACACACATCCAAATATACAGTCAGGT
This sequence comes from Centropristis striata, assembly GCF_030273125.1. Taxonomy (NCBI): domain Eukaryota; kingdom Metazoa; phylum Chordata; class Actinopteri; order Perciformes; family Serranidae; genus Centropristis; species Centropristis striata. The sequence goes on along the minus strand of NC_081519.1, from coordinate 7,273,024 downwards.
GAATAATCTCTGTCATACTGCTGGACATTATCTGATGAAGGCAAAAAAAATCCAGGCAATTGAGGAAAAGCAGGGAGTGTTTGCTCTTACTTGCAGCCTTTACAGAGCTCAGAAGGGCTTTTCTTGTGAGGAGGCAGTCTGTAAGGTTTGTCATCACTGTGGAGGGAACCAGAGAGAAACAGGATAGGTGAGTATCCTTCCCGTGCCAGAGATACCTGATAATCTCATTGGCACTGAGAGAAAAGAAATAACACAATTCACAAAAAGTATTTTTTCCTTCTTTATTTTTCTATAAAAAAAACAACAAACAATTTACTCCAATGGAGCACAAAATGGAGCATCTGCTACAACATTATCCTCCCTTTAATATGCCTTACATCTAGGCTGTCAGCCTAAAGAAGAAGCGGATGGGTTTATTAACACCTTCCCCTCCTGTAACAAAACCACACCTGCACCTACATGACTTGCATAAGAGGTCACGTTATATTATGTATAGGCAAGGCAAAGCAAGTTTATTTGTATAGCACAATTCAACACAAGGTAATTCAAAGTGCTTTACATAAACATTAAAAACAGCAAGACACAATTGAAAACAGTAAAAAAGGTCAATTAAAACAGGGAAATAGAAATAAAAATATAAATAGGATAAAATAAGATACAGCAGGATAAAAAAAAAGAGATAAAATAATAAAAAAGCACAAGTCAAACATTGCGTAGTTAAAAAGTAAGGGCAGTAGAGTACAGCAGATAGGTGTTAAAGTTAAGAGTACGCTGCAGTAAACAATAGTGTTTTCAGTCCTGATTTAAAGGAGCAGACCTCAGATCTACAGGTAGTTTGTTCCACAGGTGAGGAGCATAATAACTGAAAGCTGCCTCACCCCGCTTAGTTCTTGTTTTTGGGACACGCAACAAGCCAGTTCCAGGTGACCTAAGGCACATGTGTCAAACTGATCCAGGAAAGGGCCAAGTGGGTGCAAGTTTTCATTCCAACCAAGCAGGAGCACACATGACTCCACCCATCTAATCACCTGGGCTGTCTTCACTCGTTTGATTTGTCGTATCAGGTGTGCTCTAGCTAGGCTGGAACAAAAACCTGCAGCCACTTGACCCTTTCCTGGATCAGTTTGACACATGTGAAAGCACATATGTCAAACTGATCCAGGAAGTGAAGACAGCCCAGGTGATTAGATGGGTGGAGTCATGTGTGCTCCTGCTTGGTTGGAATGAAGTCTTGTTAAGTAAGTGGTCTTAAGTAAGATTTGAACCATTGTAGCACAGTGCCGGTGAGCCCCACCTACTGTTCCAGTCTGCTGACTAGTATGTTATGATCAACTGTGTCAAAGGCAGCACTGAGATCCAGTAAAACCAGGACAGAGGATTTGCCTGCATCAGTGTTCAGATGAATATCATTTAAGACTTTGATAAGTACAGTCTCAGTGCTGTGGTGTCGCCGAAATCCAGACTGAAATGTGTTGAAAAGATTGTTTTGCATCATAAAAGCATGAATTTGCTCAAAAACAACCTTTTCAATGATTTTCCCCAGAAATGGCAGATTTGATATTGGCCTATAGTTACTAATTGTTGTGGAATCCAGATTAGATTTTTTTAGGACAGGTTTTATTACTGCAGTTTTCAAAGTCTGTGGAAACTGTCCTGCTTGGAGAGAAGATTTTATTATCTGCAGTACATCCAGAGCTATGCAGTTGAAAACAGTTTTAAAAAAGTTTGAAGGCAGAATATCAAGGCAGCAGGTTGTGGGCTTTAATTTTGAAACTGTTTCCGTGAGTGTTGTGTAATCTAGGAGGGTAAAATGTCCTAGCTTGACTAGAGGATGGGAAGGCACCAGTGTTATCATTCCTGAGCTGGAGCTGCACACTGCTTGCCTTACCTGTAATATTTTGTTTGTGAAAAAGGCTGCAAAGTCATTGCATGACTTGTTAGACAGCAGTTCAGGAGGGACTGATGCTGTGGGATTTGTCAGTCTGTCTACTACAGAAAAAAGTGTGCGGGCATTATTACTGTTTCTATTGATAATCTCTGAAAAATATGACTGCCTTGCATTCTTCAGTTCCTGATTATAGTTGCGAAGACCCTCTTTATAAATATCGTAATATACCTGGAGTTTGTTCTTTCGCCACCTGCGTTCAGCTTGTCTACATACTTTTTTCTGCACTCTAACCAGTGTGGTGTTTCTCCAGGGTGACTTTTTCCTCCCCGACAGAACTTTATATTATGTATACATTCATTTAGAAGAAGTTCCCGTTCTTAATGTGCTGTATTGTTTGTTTCTATGCAGATAAATTACATAAAGCTTATCTTATATAGATCAGCATTTAACCAGTAGAACTTTTTATGCAATCAACTATGTGGTTCAATAAGAACAAACTTTTAACAAAAACATGTTGGTTGTTTCATATTGAAGTGATGTTTTTCAAATGACGGTTTTGCTACTAGTATTGTATTGTGAGACGAATCATGATACTGAAGCAAAGATAAACATGGTGGCCTGGATAAAAAATACATTTAAACAATGACATGAGCAGAAGTGAAGAAAGACTGTCAGCTTGCACAAAAAAGTCTCAAAAATTTTCTCAACATCAACTGTTAAATCACCTTCTATGGCCCTTGTCTTAATGTCTTTTCAAACTCTAAGACAATGTCTCTTTATCTTTTGCCCCTACTAACACATTTCCAACACACAAAATATAAAAACCTTCCAGACTGCTCTATAGGTGGCTGGGAGTAATAGTCACACACTTACTTGTTGTCGAACATGTGCCAGGTGAGAGTGGTCAGCAGGCTCCCCAGACACAAGAAAGTGAAGACCAAAGAGTGGAGCGATCTCAAAAGCTGTCCCCTCATATCTCTCCCACCTGCTAACTTCACCTGCGAGCCTCTTTTACTTTATGTTCGAACACACTCTCAAAGTGCTTATCTTGTATCTAACAATCTACAACCTCCCCTTTATCCTCTCCCTGTCTGACTGACTGACCTCTCCCTTTCTGACTGTCTGACTGACAGGGAGAGGCAATTTGCCAGCTGGACGCATTGCGTGGGCCGTGCAGGCATTATGGAGTTCATTTGGAGGCCTCTGAACTCACTGTGTTTGGGCAACTCATCACGCATAAAGTTGACGGGGGACTTCAGTTCCCGTCCCTTATTGAAGTCTTGGATTCATGTGACAAAGATGTTTTTCCCAACATGAACTGTTTACTGCATATTCTGTTGTCACTGCCTGTCACAACTTGCTCTGTGGAGCGCCTGTTTTCGGTTGTGAAGAGGATTAAATCCACCAGCAGAGCTACAATGCTCACATAGAGACTTAACAGCATTTCGTTGCTCATGTTTGAGAAAGAGCTCGCGGAGAAACTGGACTCCGATGAAATAATAAATGCGTTCAAGGCCAAGCCACGCTGTCTTGCCCTGTAAATTCAGAGATGCGCAGTGCGCACAGGTGAGCGCAGTATCGTTGTGTCCTTTACTCTGCTGTTAAGCCCAATGTGTTCAGATGGTTAAATAGTGTTTTTGATCACACGTAATGTGGATACGTTATGGCTCCGTGCATGAGTAAGTGCATGAATGTTATATTTCACTATGTTCATCTCATTGGGCACGCAATGTCTGTGTGTGTGTTGTGTTTTTGCGGTGTGCTTTTCTATTATTTTGTTATGCTGGGCTTACACCAAACGATTTCCCAAGTCCCAGACTAAAAACTGAGAGTCTTTAGTAAATCTAGGAGTTTTACTGAAGTCACGGCGCTCCCGTCATCTCCATGGTTAAGTGTAAGGTAGTAATCTGCTCTGTTTCATATCAGTCTTTTCCTAGTCATGGGTTTGGCGCAAGTCTCAGTGATGTAACACAATCAACAACCAATATATGAGCGGGGAAAAGGTCCTCGGTTCCAGACCGGCCAGTAAAACCACGTCCACAGGAAAAAGTAACATCACAATAATGTTATTAAGCTCAGTCCTCAATACAAATATAGTGATGTCATATATTTACGGCCACAAGCGGGATTTTGGGGATGTTGTTTCTTCAGCATTTCAATATGTATGAGTTAAGGAGAGCCATTTCTAGTACTCGACAGTCATCACCAGGAAATGATGAAGTTTGTTATTGTATGTTAGATCATATGGACAATAGGTCACTGGAGGTGGTATTGAAGTTATTTAACAAAGTTTGGGATTCAGGGGAGGTACCGCAAGCATGGAAACACTCAGTAATAATACCAATATTAAAACCCGGTAAAGTAGCAGCAGATCCATCAAATTATAGACCAATTGCTCTTACATCACAATTAGGAAAGACTATGGAGAAGATGGTAACAGAAAGGTTAATGCATTTTTTAGAGAGTAGAGATCTTTTTTCACCATATCAAAGTGGATTTCGTAAAGGAAGAAACACCATGGATTCAGTACTGAAGTTAGAATCAGATATTAGGAAAGCACAGACAAACAAAGAAATAGTGGTCGCTGTATTTTTTGATATTGAAAAGGCATATGATATGTTATGGAAAGAAGGGCTGTTAGTCAAATTAGATAAGTTGGGAGTGGGGGGGAAGTTATATAACTGGGTGTTGGGCTTCATATTTGGAAGAACAATAGAGGTGAGAGTAGGGAAGGAATACTCGCCAGTATATAAAGTTGAAAACGGAACTCCACAAGGGAGTGTGTAGTCCGGTATTGTTTAATTGCATGATAAATGATATATTTGAGGAGGTGGGAGGTGGAATAAATAAGGCATTGTTTGCTGATGATGGGGCTTTATGGGTGAGGGGGAGAAACCAGGAGTATTTGCAGAGAAAACTGCAGGCAGCAGTTGATAAAGTGGAGAAGTGGGCAAGTAGATGGAGGTTTAAACTATCAGTTGCAAAAACTCAGGTGATATGCTTTGCTAAGAGACACAAGGAGATATCAATAAAATTATATGGACAAACACTAGAACAAGTCAGAGTGATTCGTTTTTTGGGTGTACTTTTTGATGAAAAACTTACCTGGAAGCATCACATTGAAAAAGTGAGAGATACATGTAAAAATGTTAATAACCTTATGAGGTGTTTGGCAGGACGAGATTGGGGTGCGAATAGGAAATCTCTAGTAAATATATATCAATCTATGATGAGATCAAGGATAGATTATGGCAGTGTGGCTTATATGTCAGCGGCAGAAAGCCATCTGAAGAAACTGGATGTAGAGCAGGCTAAAGGGTTGAGGATATGTAGCGGGGCTTTTAAGACCTCCCCAGTAGCAGCTCTACAAGTCGAGATGGTTGAAGAACCTCTACGCATAAGAAGGGTGAAGCTTATGCTGGCATATTGGGTATATCTACAGGGGCACAAAATTTCACATCCAGCAAAAGCAATATTAGATGAGTGTTCAGAACACAGTAAGACAAACTTTAGGAACCTGGGCTGGGTGGGAAATGCAAAGGCTGAAAACATTGGTTTGTGTAATATACAGTATATATCGAGTGTTCCTTTATCAGTAATACCTCCTTGGTTATTTCAGGAGCCGTTGGTGGATTTTGGCATTCAGACCAAACTCAAGAAGAAATCAGGACAAAATGGTACAGGTGAAATTGTGCAAAAATTTATTGAACAGAAATATAAAGACAGATTAATAATATTCACAGATGGGTCAAAAGACCCAAAAACTGGACGCACAGGGGCAGCTGCTTTCATCCCAAAGCATAGACTGGCAATTAAGGAGAGAGCCACAGATCATGCCTCAGTTTATACAGTTGAACTCTTGGCAATTACACTGGCACTAAGGTGGTTAAAGGGAAACAGTAAAGTAAATGTATTAATAGCATCGGATAGTTGTGCAGCTTTAACAAGTATCAAAACAATGAAGTCATGTAGGCAGGACATAATTATGGAAATACATCAGCTGCTGCATGAACTTCATAGTAGAGGGGAGACAGTTTGTTTTGTCTGGGTCCCAGCTCATGCAGGGGTTGAGGGCAATGAGGAGGTAGACAAACTTGCAAAACAGGCAGTAAGGTCTCAAAAAATAAATAACAACATCCCGCTAGGAAGAGATGAAGGGAAATCAATCATAAAAACACAAATGCAAAAAGTATGGCAAGAGTACTGGGACAGAAATGAAACAGGTAGGCATTTCTATAACATACAGAAACAAGTGGGGGGAGGACGGGTGCTGAACAGGAGCAGGAAGGAAGAGGTGGTGTTCACCCGTCTGAGGCTGGGGCACACGGGACTCAATAGCACACTAAGTATAATAGGGAAACATCCCACAGGCAACTGTAGAAACTGATATCAACGTGAAACAGTAGAGCATGTTATGATGGAGTGTAAGGAGTATGAGAGGGAGAGGAGAGATTTAAAAGCATTCATGCAAAGGGAGAAAGTCAGTTTTACACTAGGAAATTTATTGCAAAGATCAGACAATGTCAGTAAACATGTACGGAAATACCTGAGGGAAACAGGGCTAATGGAGAGGATTTAGGTTTTTTTTGTTTTGTTTTTTGTTTTGTTTTGTTTTATTTGTTGTTTTCTTTTATTTCCTGCTAATCTAATGATCCACACTCCAATCCGGTAGGTGGCGGCAATGCACCTATAAGTTGGATGCCAGCCGCCAATTAAAAATAATAAGAAGAAGAATGTACAGTTGATGTTTCAGCTTCCAGTCGCCGGGCATCTTTAAGCTCCAACTTTAGCTAACTTCAATATAGTTTGACAGCGGAGTTGAACAAGTCAGAGACATGTCTTCAGCACAGACAGTAAGTGGTTACAGTGCTTTGGTTTCACGTGATAAACAACACGTGTCCTTACACTTAGTGTCACTGCGACGTTAGCGCGTTGTTAACTACCGCATTGTTTTCGGTTTCAGTCATCGTTATAGTCAAATTTAAATGACCAGAAGCTAGCCAACGTTAACGCTAGTTGATTGTTTAATGTAAGTAATCTCAGATAGTTGGATCTGTTGATTACCGGGAGCTGCATTTAACAACAATCCGTCACAGTTTACTGACACCTTTTTTGTTGAGATGAAAAAGGTCAAATTAGCACAGAACAAAATAGGTGTGTCAGTTATTCACGCCCAGCTGTGTCTGTGACACACAGTTACTAATCTAAACTTAGCCTGGTACTTTGAACAACCTTATCTAGTCGTAAAAAATCTAAACGTTACATAGAATCAGTCCTAAATGTGCATTGTAATAATAATACATGTGTCTAAGAGTAATGTTCAACACCAGTTGTTCAGAGTGTGTAAAAGTTAACCTTACTGCTTTTGAAATGCTATGAAACAGCAAAAAACGGGCACACATGAACAAAACAAATAAAAAAAAGCTTAAAAATGTGTATTTGTAGAGACAAATTGGCTCCACAATACATTGGTTGAGTTATTAATTTAGTTTGATGAGAAAATCAATTCTAGTTTATAAACTGTACCAAAAATGATTGCTTGGAAAGTTTTTTTCTGTTAATATCTATTGTCGTTTGGGTGAATGATATCATAATGTAATAGTACAGCCTACATACTGTACATTTGTGTTGCTGTCAAGACCAGGACTATTATTTGTCTCTTTAGTGAAAGCAAATTTAAACCCACCCTTCTGATACGAAGCTGTTGTTCTTGCATGTTTGTCTCAGTTTTCAGACCCAAACCAACACAAGCGCGTATCAGCTAAATCCAATCCTGGATTCCTGGAGCGATTAAGTGAAACTGCAGGAGGAACAGTTTTTGGTATCGGACTGTTTTTCCTCTCGATCTATCTACTCTTCACCAATGAGGTAAAAAAAAACATGCACCAGTGGAAAACAGTTAAATTCTCTCATATCACATCAAAGCCACAATGCACCCTATTAGAGTCAATGTCAAATAGTTGTGTTATGTTGCATGTTGATGTTGCAGCAAACTACACAGTGCATGCTATTTCTGTTCTCAGGGACGGGCTCTGCAAACAGCACGTTCCCTGGATGAGGGTCTTTCTCTGGTTGTGCCGTTGGGGCCATACCCCAGTCTCGACCCACAGAACAACAACCGTTTAGTTCATCTGTCTGCACAGCTGCGCACCTCACAGGTAGACTGTACAATCTCTGTACACAAGCTCCGTAAAGGTTAAAGGGTAAAAGAGGGTATTTTGCTAGTTGTCTTTGTCCATGTTTGTTTCATTCTGTTGCTGATTTGACAGTTTAATCGAGCTTGCAACCAGAAAACAATGCTGTTGCTTAGTAGAAGCGATTCTCAAAATTACTTTTTACTTCAGGCAATTAATCATCTGCATCTGTGTCTGTGTAGCCCCTCCATGACCCCAACTACAGAGTGGTGGTGCAGGCGGTGAAGCTGCAGAGGCAGGTGGAGATGTATCAGTGGGTGGAGTACCGGGAGAGCAAGTGAGTCTGTTGTCTGCATATGTCAACATTCAGGGTGGGGTCAGATGTGAAAAATGTTGGCTGGAATACAGAACCTTATTCGCCTGAAGTGAGTTTGTTACTGTGTGACTAATTTCAGAGACTACCAAGAGAACGGTGAGACCAAGACTGAAACGACATACAACTACAGTGAGTTGTTTATACAGTGGCGGTTCTACACAGGGGCCCACAGGGGCCACTGCCCCTGTGAAGAAGCCCTTGGCCCCTGCTGTGGCCCCTGTGTCAAATTAATAATAAAATGATCAATTTGAAACGATGAATGATGGAACAATTCTTACCTATTTTTTGTTCAAACAATATTGCATTGTGCAGAAAAGGAACCAAAAATGTGTACATTATGTAGTTAAATAAAAGCAATAAAAGCTTGTGTATATTTAAAAAAAGATAATTCTGACTGTACTGCACTTTCAAAAACAAAAAAGTAATTGTGCACGAAGATGAAAAATATCATTGTCGTACAAAAATAACTGTTATTGTTGGTAAGTCTCATTGTTTCAATCAATGTATTTGTATCTTCCAAATATACTTAAATGAGATTTTTAAATAAGCTAAAATAAAGGTTTTGAATGCTTAAATATCATCTTTGCAGTTTTTAAATATGCCCCTCTGATAAAACATTGGCCCCTCCTTGGCCCCCACAGTAGAACTGGTCTAGAACCACCACTGTGTTTATGTTAGTATTTGGTAATGTAATGGTGTGCTCGTTTCTCTACAGCTGACCCTGTAAAAATTGTTTAGATGTGCGATGTGAATTAAAGCAATGTGATCCCTTTTCTTTAGACACTGAGTGGAAATCAGAGTTGGTCAACAGTCGTCATTTTGATAAAGAAATTGGTCACCAGAACCCAAGGTACTGAAATGTTTTTCCAAGATTATCCTGTTCTATTTTGTGGCATTCCTTTTATTATGTATAACTTTAATTGAATCTTTAAATCTTAGTGCCATGGCGGTTGAGAGTGTGACGGTCGTGGCTCCTGACACCACTGTTGGACCTTTCAGTCTGTCTAAAGGTATCTTTACTGACATGAACACACTACACACAGAAATAACACAGATACTTTGTTTAGATTTTACTCAAAATGAATTAACTGATAACTTTATCATCCTCAGGTCTGGTGGAGCAGATCAATAACTTCCAGACGTTGAGTCTGAGGGCTTTTGCCAATAATTTCGACCCTTTTCTCAGCATTGATGATGATTATTTCTATCACACACAAAACCCACGCAGGCCGGAGGTGAGTATCATGATGGGAACTTTGCCCGGATACATAAACTTCTGTGCTCTGATAAATTATTTATTCTACACTGGTGCTTGTTTTAAGTTGTTCTTATACAGTTCATTTTTATCAGGTTGGGGATGTGCGTGTGAGATTCTCCTTCGCTGGACTGAGTGGTGAGACGTCTCCCTTCGGCCCGGCACAAACAGTGAGTCGAGATGACTGTTTGCAATATTAATTTCACTCATGATGACATATCAGTGGATCATTGACTTTAAGTATTTTCTGCATGCAATTCCACTGTGTTCTTCTTACCATGAAATCCTGACATTTTGGTCAATGGGAGGGGAATTCAATTGGTTGCAATCTGCAACTTCGCCACTAGATGTCGCTAAATCTTACACACTGCTCCTGTATCTTGTGATTTTGTTTACTGTGATTAACAATGACTGTTTTTTCTTTAGGTCAGCATTGTGGCCATGCAGAGAGGGGAGCAGCTGATGCCTTTTAAAACCAAGTCAGGAGACACTCTGGAGATCCTGTACCTGGAGGAGCTCACGGCAGAGGTCAGTGTGGATTTTATTTCATATACAGTACAGGCCAAAAGTTTGGACACACCCATCTCATTCAATGCGTTTTTCTTTATTTTCATGACTATTTACATTGTAGATTCTCACTGAAGGCATCAAAACTATGAATAAACACATATGGAATTATGTATTTAACAAAAAAAGTGTGAAATAACTGAAAACATGTCTTGTATTTTAGATTCCTCAAAGTAACCACCCTTTGCTTACTAGAATATAAGACATGTTTTCAGTTATTTCACACTTTTTTGTTAAGTACATAATTCCACATGTGTTCATTAATAGTTTTGATGAATTTACAATGTCAATAGTCATGAAAATAAAGGAAAACACTGAATGAGAAGGTGTGTCCAAACTTTTGGCCTGTACTGTATGTGACCCCTCCGTTAGTCTTTGCCAATTTAATTTCTTCAGGGGGGGAAAAAAGCATGTTAAAAATGTTTTATCAATATGTGTCTAGTTTTCACATTTTCCACTTGGTCTTTGGTTCTTGTAGTTGATGCAGTTGTGTTGTTCTCTATAGGAGGTATTTGCAAAAGAACACCAGTCCAACAGTATGAAGACTTGGGGGCTCAGGGCTGCAGGCTGGGCCCTCATGTTCCTCAGTATCCAGCTGACCATGCGCATCATCTACACACTGGGTAAACAAACGCTCACCGCAGTCCATCCACATCATATATGGACGTTTTTTTCCTGCATCTATTGCTCATTATACTCTCTCTGTTGTGTGCCTGCAGTGGATTGGGTTCCTGTTCTCAGAGAGCTCGTGTCTGTGGGGCTGAAGATCTTCGCTCTGTGCGTCTCCTGCTCTCTGTCCCTCCTCACCATCGGAGCAGGTTGGCTTTTTTACCGACCATTAGTGGCTGCGGCTCTGGGAGCACTAGCTCTTCTTCCAGTGTTCCTCGCTCGCACAAGACTTCCAGCCAAAAAGAACGAGTGACTACTTAACCAATAACTTCTGATGCTTCGCTGTAGCTGTCCAACAGAGAAACGAGACAGTATGTGCAGCCAGTTTGTCCACAGAATGTGTTTTGTTCAGTACAGTAAAAGCTACAGTAAAAACACAATATTTTTTTAGTTGTAGTGACATAATTTTATCACCTTGGAGGTATTTATGGATAAGGAATTGACACATCAACCAACCACTGCTGACACAAGAGGAAGCTGTTGTTGTTGCCTTTAGACCACAACTGTTATCAGATGTGGCCTTTGAGAAGTTCATCCACCTATGAAAATCCTATGATGATATTTTGTGGATCACAATGAGTAATCGAAGATAAATGCAGTCTGATTTTGAATGTAAATACAACTTGCCAAAGGCTCAGTTGCCAGTTTATTATGCACACCTCACCAAGACTAATGCAGTCTAATACAAAATCACAATTATACCTTCATAAAGGTTATTATGTTCAGTTGTTTGAATTGTTTGAGTGGGGTTGATTTAACTTCTTGGTCATTTTGGGAGGCTTAAGTTTGTGGTACTGTTGAACTCTATTGTTATACTGAGAGGTGATTATAATATTTTGTCTGGACTCATTAATGTAAATGGAGTGGACAAACTAAACAAAAACTCATTATAACTTTCTTGTTAATTAGACTGCATTTAGTTTTTTAGGTGCATCCAATAAACTTGCAAGTGTTTACTTACAATTCATGTTCATATCTTTTTTTTCTTATCTGCAATACTTGAGGAAATGTTTAGCATTTTTTATAATGTAACATTGCTAATATAATCTGGGATTTGTTGATGAATTGATCCTGAACAGAATGACTTGAACATTTTTGAATAATATTCTCAGTTTTCATGTGGAAAGTCTGTGGGACAAAGACAGCTTTGTTGGGACAAAAAACATTCTTTGTAAAATACCAAAAATCTGCAATTTTGTTGTAATTGTTTATATGCATGCATGTTAAATAAAGCACTTATTGTTTTGTTGGGTTGGAAGTTTAGATAACCTGAGCTGAACAGACTGGTGAAATGGCATTTGATCTACTACAATATTTAAATCATGTTCTTATTTAATCCTACAAGACTAGACTGCTTAAAAAACAAAACAGTAGGGATTAACTGTGAAACAATTGTGGCATGGTGCCATCTTCAGGAAAATGGAGTCGGTTTGTTTTCTCATTGATTGAAAACACTAAAAGCACTAAACAGATCGAAAATTGAAAAGACAAACTTTATACACGAACCTTACAATATTTTTTCCCCCGCTTTTTTTCAGTTTTATTTCATGATAATCCTGCTCTGAAATGCATGTGTGTTGAGCAAAAAAGGCTGACTTAAAATCGGCTGCATTTTGAAAAAGTTCTGCTTAAAATCTTTATTCTGAATCCCAGTGGGACTATAGCTCACTGGGTTAAGTCTTTCATGGTCTATAAAATAAGTGATGCAAATTATCAAGATTCTTACAAAGTAATTTATTACACAAAACACTAAGTTTCCATTTGCGTTTTAACAAAATGAGTTTCCAGTCTCATATTGTGCAAGGATCATAATGCACATAGGATTTGTATTTGAAGCACACAAACAAATTTCGACTTCATGTGTGCATCTGCTTGTTGGAATAATTAAAGGACTATGGGTCACAGTGTACAGGTACTTCACCCTAGTTGGCTGTGGAAACATTCCTCAGATCAGCAGGCAGGGCTTAAGCACTTAACTGTAGTTGGCAGGTATGACACAGCAGGTCCCCTGGCTGACCTCTTTAATTACATGTTGATAAAGGAGGTTTCATTATGGCAAATTTACTCATGTTAAAGTACAAAAAAGTAGTTTCCATAACCTCGAAATTGAATACTGACAGAACCTGACTACTTTTGCTTAAGACAAAAAAAAGTAAAAGCATTACACCTTTAGTAAAAACTGGGGAGAACAGTCTTTTGTGTGGGTGTGTTTGGGGGTAGGTTTGACCTAATGCTCCTTCTTCTTTCCCCCTGTAGGAAGCAGTCCTCGTGCCCCCGTTTACAGTAGGACACATTTACTGCTCTTCTTTCCCCGCCTGGCCTGTAGTGCAGCCCTGGTGGCCATCTCGAACACTTCCCTCACACCATCCTTTGTTTTTGCAGAGCACTCCATGTATCCAAAGGCACTGATCCTGTTCGCCATGTCCCGTCCATCCTCTGGTTTCACAGGCTCCTTCAGAAAAAGATCAGGAGAAGGTTTAGGAAACGGGCACTCGACACCAGAAGACTGTTTGTGTTTATCTGGTTGTTTTTTTACCTGCTTCATTTTGGCAAGCTCCCTCCGGGTGTGCTCATCGTTACGCAGGTCCTTTTTATTTCCCACCAGTATAATGGGAACATTAGGGCAGAAGTGTTTCACCTCAGGAGTCCACTTCTCAGGGATGTTCTCTAAACGAGAGGACAAAAAGACAGCCATCAGTCAGAACACACAGACACAGCTATATGTAGGAGGGATGAGGGTGTGCTGCACAGGTGTCTCACAAATTTCATAATGTGATAAAAGTCTTGATTAATGTGTTTCTGTGTGTGCAGTTATGAGCAAAAAACTGACACGTCTTCTATTTTTTTCAATAGCTGGTTCTTAACATGAGATTCATTCATTATCAATATCTGCTCATCATAACTTGGGTTGCGGGTGATGGAACCAGTCCCAGCTCACACTAGGTGGGACAGGTCGCCAGACTATCTGACACATAAGAGACAGACTTAATGACATTATTTAATATTTTTTTAAATCTCAAACTGGTGCATCTACTTCTCTCCCAAACATAATAATACTTAAACTACATACTATAAATGAGTAAATTAGGGACCTCAACTGCTAGACCAGTTACACTTGTCAGTCTATAGGTTAATTTGCATAACGGGCTATTTCCTCCAGATAAGCACAGAATTCAAATGTTCATTGTGTGTAGCTATTTTTTCAGTTTAGTAGTACAAATATGCTGTAACTTTACCATATTATGAACAACCTCCCACTAGAGCTGTCAATGACTGTGGTAGAGGGTGACAGATTTAAAGAGCTAATGCTAGTTTCGTACCTGGAGCCTGACATTGTTATGCCATCGAGAGATATTGTGAGTAAACGCATTGAAAACACTTTGAGGAGAAGGATGAGCTAAAAGTCAAGCTCTGACACCAGCTGCTGACCAGCTTTCACAAACAAAAACTTCTGCACAATTGTGTGTCACATTGTCAACTTTAAATCTTTATTTTAAACTCAATATTGCTTCTCACCCAGAGCTTCTCTATGTACATGTGTCAAAAAAGATCAGTGAGAACCAGCGTTGGGTAGAATCTCTTGAATTTCACGTCATTCTGCCTCTTTTGTCTTAAAAATAACGATTAATACCACTTAATGGATGGAAGACAATCAAAAGCATAATTGACCGAAACTGACACCCCCAACTCTCTGTGCAAAACCTTCCCTGGAATTTTATGAAATGTACATACAAAAGAGAAATACGGACCACAACCATTGATATGCACTGTCTCAACTTACCAAGACTGTCAGGGCTGTCGATGGAGAAGCACATGAGAATGACATCAGTGTCTGGATAGGAGAGCGGGCGCAGTCTGTCATAGTCTTCTTGACCTGCTGTATCCCAGAGCGCTAACTCGACCTGCGGTAAGAATGAACAGATTATCAGCCACATGAAGCCAGACCAGGTTCAGGGTGCTTCAGGTCTTTAGTTTGACAATGTGCCGACCTAGTGAGTGCATGCAAACCAATATCCTGTATTCAGCCACCTACCACATCTTACATGACTCTGATTAACCATTTTACATGAAACAACACTTTAACATAGACCAGGGATGTCAAACTCAAATACACAATGGGCCAAAATTTAAAACTTGAATAAAATCGCGGGCCAACATTGAACAAATAAACCTTTTAATATATACCAAACATGTTTTGCTTTAACATTAAATATGGAACCAGCAACGCTTATAAACATACAATATATAACTAAATAGTGCAGACATGCAAAATCAAATTTCAAATAAAAAACACATCAATGTCATTAATTTACAATAATAATATAATAATTTGGTATTGCCTCGCAGGCCAAATAAAATTACACTGCGGGCCAAATTTGGCCCGCGGGCCAGAGTTTGACACCCCTGACATAGACAATTACCATGATAGACACCATGCTCTCTGGCTGACTGGGACTGAGATACTGGCAATCAGAGAAGTGTGGAAATTGTCACAGATTACAAATATTTGGGTTCTATTTTTGACGACTACATTAAATTTGATATGAACACTGAGGCTATTGTGAAGTGGAGGCAACCCTCTCCATAAACAGAATTCATTTTTGTCAGGATCAAACAGTTACTGGTTTTCACGATTAACGTTAGTAATAGTTTATATCAAGTTTAAATCATTATGAAAACCGTGTTTGATTACTGCACTTTGCAAAGCTCACATTAACACTATAAAATAGTTCACTCTTTTCTTATCTGCAATGTGCACAAAGTGCAGTTACTTCTTGTGACCACATGGCGCCATCTTCTATGTTGATGCATATTTTATGTTTTTTATATGCAAACATATTACATATTGGTTATTATTTTAATGTTAATGTAAAGAGAAAAAGTGCACAGTGCTGTTGGTGAACGGTGATGTTCAAAATAAACCTTGGTGTAATGATTTCATTGTGTGTATCAGAACATTTCCTGCACATTTAAACTACCCTGATTATATTCATAACCATGATAATTTGGGTCAGTATAGTCATTTTCATACTGTTTTATCTCAACCATAGACTACTAAAGTGCATACCTTTAACATTAGGAATTCACACAAAAATAAACTTGGATAGTCAATAACATGCAACATTCATTAAATAAGTTATGTCAGACAGAGCATGCCCGCCTCATTTGTGCAATTTCAACTACTAAATTGGATTTTTGATAGTCAGCAGTAATATTGATACAGTGACTTGGTTGGTAAAGGCAAATGAGAGAACAGCTAGAGCAGTCTGATGAGTTCAGAAAATGAATACCAGGAAAAAGAGAGCGATTATGCAACATTACAATATCCAAAAGTTAAGACAACATCAAGTATCATATCATATAATAATAACAATAACAATAACAACAACAGTGTTATATTGCCTAGCCCTTATCCTAATCCTTAAGATATGTAGATATTAGTATTAATAAACAGATCAAATCATATATAACCTGGATGATTGTAGATGAGTGTAAAACGAACAAAACCAACTCTCAGCTGTTGTAGTTAGTTATGTTATGCAGATTCTGGTCTGAAATGTGAAAAGAGCAAAAATAATTTATACCTGTTTGCTATCAACTTCAATGTCTGCAACATAGTTCTCAAACACTGTGGGCACATAGACCTCTGGAAACTGGTCCTTGCTGAACACAATGAGCAGACAGGTCTTCCCACAGGCTCCATCTCCCACTATCACCAGCTTTTTCCTGATTGCTGCCATAGCTGCAGACAAGGGGACAAAAAAACAGCAAAGGTTACAAACGAGAACACTTAATCTAAAACAACAGGGGAGGTCAATTTTATTGCATTCAGGCATTATGCAACTTCTACCTCTGAGCCTGTGAGAGACGATGAGCAGCCGCTAACACTCAGCTGTGTTGACACAACGCCAAACCGTCTGAAACCAACACCCGAGGCGAACTATTTGGCTTTCTGAGACAACATCAACATTCTGGCTGTTTTTTAGTCGGTCAATCAGTTATATGGTCGCTTTTATATGAGTGAGGACGTGTGGCCACAACACAAAGTTGGGGGCCCATGTCTCTTTTGTTGATTTAACATTTAGTCAGACTCTCTTCCATGATGATACATTTCCGCTCCAGTGTTTCTGACCCACCCCGATCAAGATTGACAAATTACTCCGTTTCTCCCGCATCCCCACTAGATCACTGACTAAATAAACCCAAAAGTTAAGGAGTTGTTAGTTGGGTACCATCATCTTATTGTGGATCACTGTGGTGTAGGTTGACCTAGATTTCAGTTAGCTAGGAGGTTCTGTTTACAAAAAAAAAAAGACTAGCTGCTGCAGCTAACCAGCTAGCGTTAGCCGGATATGCGGCTAAGTTTACATCTTTACCAATATATTCAAAGGTGGTGCCGGATATATGTGCGATATTCGTGATATATTCTATCTAATATAGCGACCGTGTTCGCAGTGTATTTCCAAGATTCAGTTGTATATCAGTTTTTCCTTTAGGTAACAAACCGGTACGCCAGGCTAGCTAGCTAGCTAGCTAGCTAGCTACCCAGGTTTAGCTTAGCATAACGGAAGTCAAAGCGACTTTTCGGTCCGTTAGCAGCTGGCTAGCGTCAGCGGAATATCTGATGAAAATATAGGCTTAAAAAATCTAAATAAAGATATTATTGCTTATTAAACAGACCGACAATTCACTGGGAATCAACCCTGCTAGTGAATGTAACACGCTTACCTAGTGATTGGTTTAAAATCTATCCAATTGATTTTCAAGTAGTGCTTTGTTGGCCTCCGTCGCTGCTCCCTGACTACTGCTGCTGCTGGAGGATTAACAGGAGGGAAGTGAGGGGGCGGGGAGACCATATACATGTATACATGTCTATACAGACAACAATACACTGCTGTAGTTAAGATTATACATGGCTACATTAACATTATGGTTATCATCATTTGGAGTTTGGGGCTATTTTGTCGGTTTTTGACTCCTTTTCATTCTGCCTGTATCAACCACTTCAAAATCTTTACCATTACGTGTTGGTATCATTGTTTTCAGCACAACCTCACCGATTATAATTTTCATTTTGACTTACTGGATCAACATTTTGAACACAAAAAACACACTAAAATAATTACAAAAAATACACATGAAACACAAAACACATACAAACACAAAAAATACAAAAAAAACCACACAAAATACACAAAAACACAAGAAAAACACACACAAAACATTTTTAAAAAAATCACAAAAACACACACATAAAAACACAAAACACATAAAAACAAAAAACACAAAAAATTCACAAAAACACACTCAAAACACACAAAACACATAAAAACAAAAAACACAAAAACACACTCAAAACACATAAAAACAAAAAACACAAAAAACACACTCAAAACACACAAAAACATAACTTTTTTTTTTTTACAAAAAAACAAAAAATATTATTAACAAAGAAATGACAAAAACACACACAAAAAACAGTAAACACAAAAGAGTGCAATGCACACAGAAAAAGTTGAAAAATCTCTGCAAAAAAGTAAAATTATGTTACTACACTTGGTCAAGGTGTTTTTTTTTTTTTGTTTTTTTTTTTACCTTTGCTGAAAAAGGGTTGATGTATTAAATTGGACATGGAAACTTCTGGAAGAAAAGCTGACGACAGGGCTCGATGCTGCTTCATTTTTTAAGTTGTGATGTCATGAAGAAGTCCTGCTCCAGAGGGTTAAGTTAATCTTATAATTATTATTAGCACAAAGGGCAATAGAATAAGGAACTTACATGACAAATAGACATAGAATAAACATGAAACATGAATTGATGCTATATTTAGTGGAGAAAACAATAGAAAACAAAACAAACCTGATAATAGTATTAAAAACTAAGATTTAAAAAAAATGGATGGAAATAGATTACATAGCATACAATGAAAAAAACCCACTGAATAGTTGAAGTTAAAATTATTGATATTTTTAAAAGCAAACTCCTACCTCTAGCTTTTTACTGTGTTCCATCTATCTGTCTATTTCTTTGTTGTACTTTATGGTTTTAGTCCGGCATTAATAGAGCTTTATTTATTTGTATATCTGTCTTACTGTATTTTACTTTTTTAGTGTAGTCTTTAATTAGGTTTTATAATAATAATAATAATAATAATAATAATAATAATAATAATAACAACAACAACAACAACAACAATAAATGTTATTATTGTTGTTGTTCTTCTTATTGTTATTATTTATTCATTTTTATTCTTATCTGTTTAATCATTCATTTTTATCTGTTGTTTTAGTTTTTTAAAATATAAGTTGTGTGTTTTACCTCTTGGTACCGATTGATGCCTCTGGGGTTTTCTAACTGGAAATTTATAAGATTTAAGATAGCGTTTCCTCAGATCTTCATTGATTTAATCAGCTCAGTGCCCATATTTTTTCTGCATCTGTGAACTAAATATTCAAACATTTCAATATGCTAAGTGGATCTCTGAGGTTATCAGAGTTGTATTGAATGAGTCCATACATAAAAAGATGGAGGTGCAAGGGTGACATAAAAGAAATAAGTTTATATAAAGCAGGTGGAATTTAAGTAAAGGGAATAACAAGATATCCAAACAAATAAATATAGCACATACAAAATGTCATATAAGGGAGATAATTATCTCACATATATCAGATAATAAAATAAAATAAAATAAAAGAGCAAACTTTATAACATATAAATGTGCAAAATTTAAAAAAGGACGTATAGTAGTGCAAGTTAACATATTTCCATGACACGGCCTTAAGGACCCAGTTTGGGAGATGTTTCATTGTAGTGGTAGAAATTATTAAACAAATCTGGACATGATAAAAAATGACCACAAACCCGCTGACATGCTGTGAATCTTGAGCTTGCAGATCTGAATCCTAGAGGCAGTTGCCCACTTTGTAATCCCATTTTGTGAGACGCTTGTACTTAATTTGAGGGTTTCCATTTTGTGCTAATTCATACTTCTACTCCTCTATTTTTTTAAGGAAATGTTTTTGTCTGTTACATTTATTTTATGAATTAAATTAAAATTAAATCTACTTTGCAAATTCAGATTTTATGAAACACACACTGAGCTACTAGAATATGTTGCATTATTAAAGGTTGCATTACCCAGCAATAAAAATGTTCAAATAAGCTTCATATCAGGCACATTAAAATGTTTACACATCTATGATTATAATGAGTACTTTTACATGTGAGGCTTTCAGCAGGATGGATAACTGAACCAGTCTACTGGGCACATACCCAGGGGCCCAGAGTGTCAGCGGCACCCCTGGAAAATGTGTTCACCTGAAAAATGTCACTCAAAGAGACACGCACCAACCATGAAGAGATGTAGAATGACCACAAAGAAACATAGTGAATACAAAGCTAGCAAAACAACTACAAATAGATGCAAAACAGCTGCAAAGAGAAACAAGGAAACCACAAAGAGACTCTTAAGTATGAGCAGCAGCAAAACAACCACAAAGAGACACAAACCACAACAATAAAAAGAGGCTAAACAAGAGAGGTGGTGGGGCCTTTTTTATGTCTACTACTGTGCTACTGTACTGTTTTAAAATTCTAATTCACACACAAATACACTTTTTTAACATGTTCATTTTTGTTTTTGTTTTTGTTGTTGTCATTATAACTTGTTGATGTTATACATGTGTTTTTTCTATTATCAGTTTATTACTTTCTAATAACTATGAAATTTTAGGTGGAGGCTTTAAATAAGCCCATCTGGGTTTTCTGCCTCCCCCTGCACTTTACATTATATGTTATCTTTGTCATTTTATGTAATTCTAACTGTGCAAATGAATAAAAAATAAAAAAATAAATACTGTGTGTATACATGTGGTGCAAATGTGATATATGCCTAAACATCAACTATTTATCCTCTGTCAGTGGTTCAGTTAAACCTGGTGTAATATTGAATGCAGATCAGAAACATTTACGTATGCATTCATAAACCTGATAGAGGTAATGAGAAAAGTGTTTAAATGATCCTGATCTGTTAAATATGGACTGAAAAGTGATTTAAACCTTTTATACTGATGGGTTGAGACAGACAGAGAGACAGTCTGTTCTCAGTTGGTGCAACAGTGTATTAATAACTGCAGCTCTTACTCTAATCCTGATAAGAGGCTTTCTCAGCAATGCTCAGTTCCACCTCCTGGAAAACAACTCTAGTGTGTTTCCACGAAAACAGTCATACTAATACCTCACATCTCATCTCTATGTTCAAGTAGCCAGTTTTTTTTTTCAATAGAGGAAAAAAAGACAGTTTGAAAAAAAAGAGAGAGAAAACATCTCTGGGGTTTATTTCTCTGAAATTCACAGGCATGTACGATCCTTCTGAGAAAAACAGACAGTTTGTAAACAGATGTCCTTTAATAGCTAACAGTTTTTTTCCCCCACAAACAGCCTTTGATGTTCAAACTAATAATATTTTTTAGAAGATATCTGACTTTAGGAAAAGGATTCTACACGTGAAACAAAGAAATGCACACTTTAATCTGTATTTCATGTTTTAAAATCACTTGTCATGCACCTCTGACCCTTTATTCTGCAGGTCATGTGTTAGATTGACCTCATAATACTGGTATCAACGTGTCTTAGGAATGCACCTCCAACTATTTAGATTCTTTGTTAAACTGTGATTAGATTAGATAGACACACAGAGAAAAGGAGAGAGTCGTTCCAGTGACACTCAGTAGGGAACAAACCTCCTGGCTCCAAACAAAATAATGATCAACATATTCTGCATCACAATGGACAAACTGACTGAAAAACTAGAGGAGAAGACATGTTAAAGATATTTTCTGATGACCAAAATAGGGCCCAAAAGAGTTACATGAGATCACTGTTGGCTTGAACCATAGTTCATCAAGTTCACTGATTTCATGAATAAAAACTGCTTTGTGCTCCAAAGCAAAGAAAAATAGAGATCCTAAGACCAAAATAAAATTATATATATATAATATCTCAGCTGTAGCAGCAACCAGTGACTGCTTTTGTAATGATTGTCAAAAAGAAATTCTCTTTATTGCATTAAAAATGTAGTTGAAATCCACAAAGTATGTTTATAGTATGCATTCTTATTGCGGTCACTTTGATTTTCTTGCAGCATTTTTGTTTTCAATCAAAATCTATTATTTCACACTTACTTGCAGTACTATTTAGTTTTATTCTGTGTAAATGTATTGTGAATTTGACATCTAGCGTGATATGAATATATTTATTGCAAAACTTATCCAGGGGTCTGATTTTTAACTGCAAAGTTCCACTTTTATGTGTGTTCTGGTTTAATTTGAATTATTTCTTTTCTATTGTACTGGGCGGACATTTTTTGCAGTGTATTTGTAATGCAGTAAGAATGCGCTATTGTCATACTGAATGGTTTAAACAAGGATTACACTAATAATGGCTCTTGGAGTATACTGGTAATATATTGTTAATGAGCTGATTACCTATTGAAAGTGTCCACATTTGAATTATACTCAGGGTACCTCTAATATGATTTAAAAATGGCACTGTAGTTTAAATTAAATACATTTTAATTCAAAGTAATACATTTGATTGGAATAGCAGTGCTTAAATGTGTTTCAATTTAACACAACTAAGTACATAAAAATATATTGAAAATAGCTTCAAATTGAAATTCAGTGTGTCTAAAAGAAACAGTTACTACACCTAAAGTTGTTCCAAATTAACACATTTGGCATGCATTTAGTAACAAAGTATATTTCTTTATCACCTGGGATTATTAATGCGTTTTTGATGTCTCATGTTGGGACCACTGGTCTGAAACATGCATGGGGAAAATAATGAGAAAAATCCTCACATATTGGCATTGTTGAAATCAATTTACACAAGCAGAAACAGACATATGAAAATAATAAAAACGATATTATTCTGGAGAACAATAGTAGCAGTGTAGTAAGACTGGGCTCGTTCATTTGTTTCAATATTCTCCCTCTGGGTTGCTGCCTGTCCCAGATTCACAGTGTGTGGTCGTTTGGAGTGTGACCCTGACCCCTGTCTCTGTGTCCTGCAGCAAAGGGCCACAGACCCTCATATGTGGAAAGGGTAGTCCTGCAGATAGCGCAGCAGAGGATTCGGGAGTGGCAGCTGGTCGGTGCAGTTTGTGTGTCTGTTGATGGCGAGGCGCGTCAGATGCTGCAAAGAAGGGAAGGCCTCCGGTTTGTGCAGGGGGAGCCTCAGCTTCAGAGGCACGCTGCTGTCCTTCGCCGTGTGCTCGGCGGGGTTAGTTCTTGTCCGGGGATGGATGTCATCAGACACCTGGCCCTGCGGCGTGTGGCCCTGGGCTGTGTAGTGCTGTATGAGGCTGAGGACATCTGGGAAGGACTGCAGGTGGGGCAGGCCGGGGGAGATGGAGTCCAGCCAGAAGGAGCCCCTGCTGTACTCGATGCGCACACTGGTGGGTCCACAGCGCGTCTTCACCGACAACGCCAGCATGTACTGAGGATGACTGCTGTCCCGCACCAGGAACGTGCCTTCAGACTTTTTTAGGAGAGCTTCCCGAGCTTCACTCGCTGAGATGGAGCCCCAGTACCAACCTGGGATCAAGACAAATCAGTGTTTACTTTTACGTGAATGTAGTTTTGGTGAATATGGACATTTTAGTGGTGCTATCGCTCATGGGGTTAGGTTTGAAAATACACTGTCGCCCATTAAGTTG
This sequence comes from Centropristis striata, assembly GCF_030273125.1. NCBI lineage: Eukaryota > Metazoa > Chordata > Actinopteri > Perciformes > Serranidae > Centropristis > Centropristis striata. The sequence goes on along the minus strand of NC_081519.1, from coordinate 7,249,417 downwards.
GAATACATTTTTAAAAAAATCTATTTTTTATGAAATGACTGTGACAATTTGATTTATTCTTGACAGATAAAGCTTCTCAAAACTTTATTAATCAATCTCTTCCAAACAGATCACAATGAAAATGAAACCACAGTTAACAGAGGATTGTGTCTGGAAACAAAATTACTCCAACTTTATGGGCGACCGTGTATTTCCACAATACCACCTGCAAAAGTACTACTATCTACCATAATCATATAAATTTACATTATGGACTTGTACATTTATAAAAATGTCAGTGAGGGTGCTGGTGTACCTGAGTTCTGCAGATACTGGAAGGTGGTGGCGATGCAGCGGAGGTCCTCTGCTGGGTCACAGGGTGGAGGAGAGGGATGAGGGCGGCACGAAGCTCCTCGCTCCTCGTGATGGACGATGGTCACTGCGCGGGCAACCATAACTGACTGACAGCACCCTGTTAATATACACGTAATGTTACATGTTAGGAATCAAAGACAGATTTTTATGCAACTATATATTGTGTTCTGTTGTTCTCTCAGGTAAAGTTAGTAATGAATATTTTTATTTGTTAATGTTAAATACATGTTTTGGTTGCCTTTAGTCTAGAGTGTGGTGTGTACCTGCGCTGCATGAAAAATCCTGTTGTGATCTGGCACTATACAAATATAATTGATTTAACTTCACCTAAGTTCAAAACAACCACCAGTGGTGTAAGAAGTAATCAGGTCTTTTAACTTAAATAAAAGTTCATTACAAATACTCCATTACAAGTCCTGCATTATATATATATATATATATATATATATATATATATATATATATATATATATATATATATATATATATAAAATACTATTATTAGCATCAAAATATACTTAAAGTACAGAAAGTAGAAGTATGTTCCAGTGTGGCCCATTTCAGAATAATGCATATTATGTTATTGAATTATAATTACTGATGCATTAAATAATATATATAAAAATATAAATGTATTTGATGATTATAATTATACTACTATAGTATTAATATATGCAAAGTAACAGGTAGGCCAACGTAATAATAATAATAATAATAATAACTTGCATTTTATTTACAATGTAATCAACTACATGTATGAGGGAGTGAATGGTACAATGTTTTCCATCGTAGTGTAGTATAAAAAGGGAAAAGTACAAGTACGCCTACTTTAAAATTAATGTTAATTAAGTTAATGCACTTAGTTGCAAAACCATCAAACTAAAAGAAAACTGTTATGCTAGTAAAAACATACACAACACAGAAATAAATAACCAATAAAAACTAAAACAAACAAACACTGATGAGTAAAAAAAAACAACCTACAACTGATAAGAAATCTTGCAGTCTTCTAATCACACATGCATTAAACTATTAAATAATGTATATGTTCATAAGAAAAATCTAGTTTAAAACAAGAATTTGGAGAAACATGAACAACGAGTTAATATAAATAAGCTTACCTTAAATTAAACAAATGTATAAGGATCGGGACCAGTTTGGTAAACAGTAGAAAAAACAGTCCAGCGCATGATCAAGTAGCTTCTCAGTAAATTATTAATCATTTTAACCGAATAGTCTCGAATGGTGGCGAACAAAATAAAGAAAATATTCCTTCTTACTATCTGTTGTATTCTTTAAAAATGAGAAAAATAGTGTCCGTGTGTTCCCGGCCGTGTGCTGCTGAACATGCAGCTGTGTGTGCTCTATATTCAGTGAACTGCAGCACAGAAAACACCTCAGTTCAGTTTGGACTGACGGAGGTTCCGGGAATCTGTTTCCACGAAAGGTTTTGTGTTTCAGCGCCCGCAGTGACAGACAAGCTGCTGCCAGCACACACACACACACACACACACACACACACACACACACACACACACACACACACACACACACACACACACACACACACACACACGCACACACACGCACACACACACACACACACACACACACGCACACACACACGCACATTGCATACACGTCACTTCCTGTGCGGATTTCAAAATAAGATGCAATGATGTTGCTCCTAAGTAGCAACTTTGTGCAGAAAAACTGACAAAACAGCAGCGGTGGAATGTAACATTTTACAAATTTGATTAACTTTAATTGAGTATTCCAACATATTTAACTTCATACTTCTACTTCACTACATTTTAGGGGCAAATATTGTGATTTTTACTAACTTACTAGTTAGTAGTAACTTACTAGTTACTTTTCAGGTGAAGATTTAACATGAAAAACTCGATCAATAATGATTACGTATGTTTATAAATTAAACCATGTAACAGTATATTAAGACGTTTAATGTAGCCCTACCTTAACAGTAAAATGCTGCTTACATAAATGCATCAATAATAAAAATCCAAACATATATTTGGAATATAACAATCTGAGTGAGACCATTCTGCTTAATGAGTACCTTTTTACTTTTACTTCTTCCACCACTGCAAAACAGGATGTAAAATGAATTGTGTGTTTGTGTGTTACAGACACACACCCCTTAATCCTGCAGTGAGAAATGTTTAAAAATGAGGTCAAAACTGAGGTCATGAGGTCACACCCTCTATGTAACTTGACACACCTCAAACTGAGGACCTTTCCCCTGGTTCCTGCATTTTACTGCAGGATCTTCTTGTTCCTTGAGAAGTAGTACCAGGACCAGAGTTTCCTGGAACTTCTTTGTATAAATAGCTTTTTTTTATTTTTATAAATTGTACTTTTGAATTTTGACTTATTTTATTTCATGCCACTTTAAATCACAAAAAAATAGCTGGAACTAAATAAATAAATGAATTGCAATTGGTTCAGCTATTGTCAAAACAAGCAGAATAAAAATATTTTAGTTTCATGCCTAAAAATGGCTCAATTGCCACTTTATTATTCATGGTTAAAACTAATGCAACAGTTCTGCAATGAATTACATATTTATATAGTTTTTGTTGAACATTATAACCTCCATTAAATAGCAGTAGCCTACCTAATAAACTGGAAACTGAATGCATGATGTATGATCATTTGTTTCATAATTAATAATGTATATGAATTTAATAGTGAAGTGCTTTTATTTAATCCAGAATTAAATGTGAGTGATTGTAGAGCTTGAAAGATAATGCTTTTTTTGTCATCCTTTAACTGTTGTTTTTGCTACGCTGCAATTTTTCAAAGCTTTAATTTGAAAGAACCTGGTTTCCGGTAAAGTTCTGTGTGTGTTGATGCAGCCGCCGGCAGTAATGTGTTTAATGCTGCATTTCTGTCCAATGGAAATTCAGTTTTTCAACCTCTGCATACCTTTGTTAAACTGTTTAATGATTTTTTAAAGGTTACTTGTATCACCCACGCATTTAGTATAATTTTGTTAATATTTTATAGGAAACCAAATATTAAATCATTAATAATCAACTACTATTACTATTACTATTACTATGACTATCACAGATTCTCTCTCTCTCTACCCATTATGCTTTGAGCAGTAACCTTTCAGCCAGTGTTTGCTTCTTGTTGTTGTATTCTCGCGAAGAAAATTACCTGCAAATGGTCGATTTGTCTTCCTGGAATTAAACAGAACTGTATCATGTCAGAAGTCAGTGTGTCTTCACAGAGTCAAGGTTCATCATCACCCACTTCACAGTTCTCACAAACAAAGATTATAACCACTTGAAAGCTGCCATTCAGCTCTGAACCCTGATTCCAGGAAAAAAAAATCACATAAACCGTCTTTGCCGAGAGGTATGAAAGCAGCAGAACTGCACAGCTGAAGGCTTCTGAGTAGAGACACTTCCTGGAAAATGCTCACAACCCATTGACCTCCACTACTGAACCGTGATCCCTGCTGCTGCTGCTGCTGCACTGCATGGCTATTAGATGTCACATGTACACACGTACACACGAACACACACAGAAATGAGGAGAGAAACACTAGGAAATAAAGAAAACATTTTATTGTAGGACCATGTAAAACAAGTCAGACCTCGCTCAGGTGACTGAAGAAGGCAACTGTGAATGTGATGTGGATCAATTTGCATGAATGAAGCATTTAGACTGCCTACACCTAGGCAATAGAAAGGATAATCCACCCTAAAACAGAAACTTCACAGCTATTTCCGGTACATGAATCAATATTAGAATGCATTTTATAAGCTGCTATTACTGTTGTTCCCTGCTTGTGTTTATGCTGTCTTTTATATATATATTTATACATTTTTATATGTATAAATGTATACTTTTTTTTCTATTTTCTCTATTTTTATACATTGTTTTTTTTGTATGTTTATATATACATGGTCTCCCATAAAGTTGGAATTAAATATTTTTTTTCCTCTTTCCATGAAATCATTGTGACAACGTGATTTATTATTGACAGATAAAGTGTATATCTTCTCAAAACTTTATTAATCAATCTCTTCCAAAAATATCACAATGAAAATGAAACCACAATTACCAAAGAATTGTGTCTGAAAACAAAATTATTCCAACTTTATGGGCGACAGTGTATTTTTTTCCCCAAAAATACAGGCAGAGAAGCCATCCACAATTTCTCACAACTTGAGTTAAATGACAATAAGGATCTTTCTGATTTATGATTTAGTGATACCAGTGATATTTCTAATTCTCTGTAATCGGCAGTGGTAAAAAGTAACTAAATACATTTATTCAAGTACTGTACTTTAGTACAATTTTGTACTTTGCTTTAGTAATTCCATTTTATTCTAACTTCTGTTTCTACTCCACCACATTTCTCAAATAGTTTTAGTTACTTTGCAGATTTCATCAACTAATAAATTAAGATGTTATAGGTACGTAAAGCCCACCTTGACCAGCTGCAACATTAAAGTGACGTTTACACATAGATGCATCACTTATTATAATCCAATAGTATAATAAATATTATTCTGTAATGGGCAATTTTGCATAATGAGTACTTTTTCTTTTGGTAGTTTGTGTACATTTTAATGGCAATACTTGAATGAATGCAGGAAGAGCTGAGTACTTTTTCACCACTGGTAATTGGCAAATGCAAATGAAGCAACCAAATAATAACATAGCTGTTATAATTAAAATGTTTTTTTGAATCCTTTATAACCCAATTTGAAGTTTCTGCTGGTTGCCTCCTTCTTAACCACCTCTAAGACTAAGAAGTTGTTGTTTTTATGCTTTGGGTTTGCAGAGTGCCATTCTAGTTTAATTTAATTTGAATAAACCAAAAGATGTGTCCACATATCAGCTATCAGTTATCACTTTCATAAAGATGTTCCACATTAAGAAGTTCTCTTTTACCACAGGAAAATACATATGAATTCTGCTTTATGGTGGATCTATTTGTTCCCTGTTGTTTTTGCGAAATGTGTGTCCGCAAGTAAAAAGAAGAAATGTCTAGAAGCTAAACAGTCAGATAACAAGTCAATTCATAGATATCATGTTAGTGTGATTGTGTACTTGTGTATAATGTTTATGTGTGCGTGTGTATAATATCTAACTTTCTTCCCCGTTCTCCCCAGCACCCTTGATGAGGCGTTTGTTGCCCCTCTTCCCTCCTGGGCCGCGGGGCTTGGCAAAGGCCTGCTTTAAGGTGTGCTCCATGGGGTGGACCTCCTCGTACAGGAAGTCTTCTGTCAGACCGTCGCCGTTGTCAATCTCCATCTACACACACACACACACACACACACACACACACACACACAAGAAAGACACAGATTATAGCTGCTCTGTTCAATACACCAACCAGTTCATACAGTACAGGCCAAAAGTTTGGACACACCTTCTCATTCAATGCGTTTTTCTTTATTTTCATGACTATTTAGATTGTAGATTCTCACTGAAGGCATCAAAACTATGAATGAACACATATGGAATTATGTACTTAACAAGAAAAGTGTGAAATAACTGAAAACATGTCTTGTATTTTAGATTCCTCAAAGTAGCCACCCTTTGCTTACTAGAATATAAGACATGTTTTCAGTTATTTCACACTTTTTTGTTAAGTACATAATTCCACATGTGTTCATTAATAGTTTTGATGAATTTACAATGTCAATAGTCATGAAAATAAAGGAAAAACATTGAATGAGAAGGTGTGTCCAAACTTTTGGCCTGTACTGTACATTAATTATGGTGACCTTGTTTATTATATATATTATTTCTCATTATTATTCTTTGACCTGTACCTTTTTGGTGACCTCCAGCTGGTAATCTCTCTCCACCTCGTCCAGTAGTCTGTTCTTACAGCTGGAATACAACATCCGCTCCTTGATACTGCAGGTGTATCCCGGCATCGAATATATGAACACTAGAATGGACATTAAGTCGTCACTTACACTGTAATAAATTATTTTGTAGTCATTTCATTTTACTTAATATATTTAATAAAATGCATTAAATATAAATGCGTCCTTGATTTTGAGGCAGTTGTTTAAGTAACTTTAATATAAAAATGTTTGGGATAGAATCTACCTATTTTGATCACATTAAATATAATCTTTATGTGTATGTAATTCTAAATCAAGAGTATTTTGAATGAATCCAACACAATAGAATTAATCCGTTTTTAAATGACAGGCACTTCCTGTTAAGTTGTTATTAACTCAACTTGTCACGTAGTTAGATTTAATTAAAAATAGTGCATGCAATCTGTTGCCTCAATTTTATTGAGTAGCTATTGTTTATCTTTTTTTACAGTGTAAGCAGCTGATATTTGCAACTTCACTGGATCAGATTTACTTATCATTTCTGCTGTTAAAGCTCTAATTTACATACTTCTCCAGGGCTGGACAGAGTACTAAAACATGCAGTACTCAAGCAGAGGTGATATCACCTAATCCTAGAAGTTCTTGTGTTGAAAACTAGTTAACCAGGCTCCTGAAACCAATGTTTGAGTAACATTTAATTAAATAATGTTGCCGCTGGGAAAAGGCCAATAGGCCTCATGCAAGAACAGAACATTTTTGCATTTTTATGTTAACTTTCTCTTGTGAAAAACTGAACAGGATTCTTACAACAGATCTGAGTGCCTCATAAATCGTGTTTGTGCCACAGAGGAAATTCAAAATATGACAAAATTGTAAATTCCGCGGCCACGCCTCCCACATAAATCACTTGTGCAAGCCACATAAGTTGGCACATAAGTCACACAAATTGTGCTTGCATGAGGTCCAGTGATTATAATGTCTGAAAGCTATTTTTGGGGCAACTTGTGGGCTGTGGAACATGCTTAAAACATAACAAGCAAATAGTTTACTATTACACCCTGCAGATACAGAGCAATGTGTGTGTCAGAATTTAGTGGTTGTTCATTTTGTGTCTGCAAACTAACACCTGAGCTGAGTAATAATTTCCATTACACAGTGATGTGATCTTTTGTCAATATTATCATAATAATAAGTAAAAAACATAGATATGTGCAGCTTTAATCGTGGGGCCCCACTTGACAAAATGTGAGGTTATGGGAGATTTGAGTGAGAGTTTTAAATAAAAAGAAATCCAACTGACTTTAAATATGTATTAGCTCCCTTCTGTCTCTTGAAATCAGAGAGCTCAATGACAGAACTTGATATCTCAGTATGATTCATGACGTCAGCGCTCTGTGTACTGACCCAGCGCCTCCTGCAGCTGGCCCTGGTGGGAATGTTTGAAGATGAAGAAGTGGTATCTGGGTGAGTCTGTGGGAATCCTGTAGGGAAGCTCGTGAGTCTCTGTTGGTTTGGTGTGAACCAGCTCAATGGTCTCTTTCTCTACATCCAGCCTCTGCAACGTAACACACACAAACAGGCTTTGTTCAGGGGTCAAGTCATGCACAAACAGTTTTGCTGGCTAACACTGATACACAGTTTGTTTTAAAAACATGATGACAGCTTGTCTTTTGTTTGCAGGGAATAAGTGTCGCACGCCGTATAATTAGTAGTAAAGGTTTTCTGTGCGGGCTCACCAGCTGGATGTAGTTGATGCGTCTCTGCTTGAGCTGCTGCAGAGCTCGTTTGGCCTCTTCTTGTAACGGGAATGCAAGACCTTGAAGAGTCTGTGCACGTTTGTCCAAGCCAAACTCCATTGTGACCTGCAGGGAAAAAATAAACATAGATATTCTTAGTGATGATACGTCCAAATACATGCCAGAAAAATAAATGCAAGTGACTCAAAGAACCTGGTCTCACAGAAATCCGTGAAATGGCCACGGATTCGCTTAACTCAAAATCCGTGGAATAGCCACGGATTCACTCAAATTTCTGTGAAACTGACACGGATTTCGCTACAATGCAAGTTAACATTTTTTCCTATTGGTTTGTTCCAAGTCACGTGACTTTTAAGGTCCCGGCGGTCAGAACAAAAAAACATGGCGGACAGTTCTCTCATTTTTAGTGAAAAAATCAATATTTTGACTTTCTGCATAAAAATTGGTTTTGATCACATTTGTAGCGAGAAATATATGTTTTATTTTCTAAATATTCACTCAGTGAATGTACATAATCACTTTGTATGTTGGAATAGCCACGGGATATGACTGTCATTAACTTGCATTGTAGCGTAATCCATGTCAATTTCACAGAAATTTGAGTGATTCCGTGGCTATTCCACGGATTTTGAGTTAAGCAAATCCATGGCTATTTCACGGATTCCTGTGAGACCATGTTGGACTCAAACAGATAATAACAAACCCTCGCTCGTGCTGTTGGAGTCCCAATTCGTCTGCGTTCATCCTGTGGACATAGGACAGTTTTTAAATCTCTTCTTCGTGCACTCACAGTCAAATTTGCATAAGGAAGAATTTGTACGTACCCACACAGCTTTATCCTGCAGGGAGAAAGTAGAAGTATACACAATGAGATCACATAATGTCCGATACAGTATGTATTTAGAGAGTCTGTATAGTTTAAACTTTACCTCTGAGACTTTAATTCGTTGTAGTTCCTGCTCGGCTGCTGTGAGCGGAGCCGGGGAGCAGCAGGAGGACATGTGTCGCAGGTATCCCTGGAAGCTCAGGTCATCCTGCAAACAGCCACACCAACAACTTAACACTCACTTTAAAAAGTCAATCTCATTTCCTCAGAGGACAAAAATGTCTGGGTCGAAAAACTGTCATGAAAATGTACACATTTAAAGTTTTATCCAACCAAATATTATTATTATCAAATATTCATCCAAAGATTACATAATGCCACTGTTGAATAATATATGATTCTTTATGAGTTTTTGAATTATATGAGTTTTTTGTGAGTACCTTTGATTGTTTTTTTTGTTTTTTGTTTGACATTTTTAATGCATTTTAAATTTTTTTGTGCAGTGTAGGAATTTAGAAAACACATGTTAGTTGTTACTGTCCCCTTCTTGAAAGTGCTCTTAAAATACCAATTATCCACATTATTTTCCACTTTTACTGATCAGTCCCGATCATAATGACCAAATATTAATTCATTTTCAGAATATCAAATTAAATTATCCTTCTTATACTAAATGTGAGAGAGAGTTATTATTTGTCCACAGTTTTCTTTATGTCTCTGATCAGCAACGACACTGGTTTTGAGTGTTTGAGAGTCAAGTGTATCAAACACTGCAGTGCTTCCTAATACAGCAGCAATAACCCCAGTGGAAAACAGGAAAGCAGCATATTTTAGCCCCATAGGGCAAACATGAAGGAGATGCGTAGAAAATAGCAAAATCAATCTGATAGAAAATAGCAAAAACCTTTTAAAGCCAGGACTTTGAATTTTTGAAAGCCTGATATAAAATAATACATGATTTTATGTTGCACTGCCTGTAGGATTAAATATCGTGGTTTTAACTGGTTTTAATGGGTCATATTTTAAATTAAACAGCCATAAATGTCCCGAGGGGTTAATCACCAGCATTTAATCAGTCGTCATGTTAGAGGGACTGTACTCACCTCGACCGTGCCAAATATTTCATCTTTGATGTGACCTCCTCCAAACTCTTTCTTCAGTGTGGCACGTGTCGCTGCATACACCATCTTCTGCCTCACCTAACAGTGCCAGGACACACAGGAGGAGGAAATGAACATTATATGGTTATTGTGCTTTCAGATTTTGTATAAATGTGGACTTCTATCTTCATTTTGACACTTTGGTATTTTTTTAAAGCCCCCTGAACACAATAATTGTGATTTTTGAGTATGACTGTATGCAGGGTTTGACAATTAAAGGCTGTTTTCTAAAACAATCTACAAAAAACATTTTTAAAATGAGAGTTTTATGGTAGCTTTACAGAAAAGTTAAATGTATTTAAGTCTAAATAGGATCCTGCTGATTTTTTTAAGCGTTTGGGTAATTTTTTTCTTACAATGCTTTTTTTGCAGCAAACTTTAACCAATATATTCCGTCAGTGACCAGTGACAACATGTCAGGACGTACTGGTGATTGGTCCGGTGACCAGGCGATGAAGATCCACTCGTATCCCTGTGCATTCTGGGAGTCCAGGCGGTAGAGGATGTAACAGGGTTCCTGAGGCGTGAGCAGAGGAAGCAGGAACTGATCGTAATCTTTGTCCCAGCTGTGTGCTGGCTCTCTGTACAAATCTAATACCAACTCCTCTGCAGGCAAAAAAGTTCAGGAGTTAGAACAAGTCAGCTGAAAGCGAACTCATGTGGAATACTTCTGAACACCAAAAACATCCAATATTTACCATTTCTGATGACAATCTTCATTATTCTGATGGCACCTCCCCTCGCTCGGGCCAGAAACTCTTTCAGCTCAGATGTTGCTAAAGTAACCAGATATAAGGCGGACAAGTCAAAACTGAGGATGGGGGGTTGAAAGCAAGTGAGACAGAGTTGGGTAGGTAAGAACCTGAGACTCCACTTCTGGGAGAAAATTTGATCCAGTGCCAGACCGTCACGCCATCACCTACAGCGGCTTAGACCCAAAGAACCTCTCAGGGAGTCTGAGTCACTCTGAGCGATAAAACGGCCTTGTTTCACACAATTTTTAAAAAGGTCAACGGCAGTTTGGTGCTGAAAACCTGCCATTTATTGCTCTCCTATTGCTACTCCCTAACCATGGTTACCAAACACAGCGGTCTCATAAATGATGTAAGATCAGGTGAGAAAGGTGAGAGAGGTATGCTTCTGCCAACCTGTCCCCCAACGCTCCAATTACCAAATGCCATAACACACACGCACACACACACATACATATACATATATATACTTTTACGTAGCTCCTAAACGATACATAAATGCCTGTAAGTGCTGAGCAACATGATAACTGGTATCAAAACAAACAAAACAGACAATTTAAATGTGAAGCAGTTGTATACTTTACAGGATTACAATTATATCCAGGCCACAATTATTTAGATTCACAGGTTATCAAGTCAGTGAGGTTAAGGCAGCACTTTAAGCTCATCTTAAAGGATAACATCAAATATTTTGAGTGAGATGGTGAGGATGTGTTGCTCAAGAGCTAAAAATAAAAAAAATAAAAAGCACTTAAACTGAATTTGGACACAAAAACACTCTGCTTTGAGAAGACTTAGAATATAAAAAGTGTGAGCTTACCGTTGATTCCAGTTTGGTGTGACATGTTTCAGCTTCCTCTCATGCAAGAAGGACCAGGTCCAGGTCTCTGTGTCCTCGCTCTTCTTGCTCAGCAGGTAGGCTGCCTCTCCACTGATGGCAGACAGATGGACCCATGCGCATCAGTGACATAAACGCCTCGAGGGTGACTCGGGAGATTCCTAGCACTTGAAATACAATCTGCGGAACTGTGGCTGATGAGTAATAACGTGCCTGTCAGTGGATATGCCACCCTAACCACTGATCTAAAACTCTTTGCGTATCGATGACCACAACTTTAAAAGTCTCTGCGGGGGAGCGTCTCCCAAGTCACATACTGTCCTAGGCTGTACTGTGTGTGAGGCCATGTAGAAATCCACCGCTCATGACATCAGTGGTCAGTACAGTGTTTTCAGATGCTGTCAGGGCGCCACATGTAATGACATTTTATCACTCATTCATACAGAGTGGCTGATCAGCTCAGGCAGACTGCATGAGCTCAAATTCCAGCCACCTGGTCACAGAAATGTGACACCGAGC